>NC_140945.1:110669485-110876985 GCF_014529385.1 Adiantum capillus-veneris | reverse complement strand
TAATGGAAAAAGTTACTATTTTTAGCATTTTTCCAAATTCCGTTAGTGCCATGATGTTTAGAATGTTTTAAAGCTTCGAAATGTAAATTAAAATAATTTTGGTTAAAAAAAATCCAAAAATAGTAAGTTTTTGGTCACCCAACCCGTCCAGTTTTGACCGTCTCGAAAAACTGCACCCGTACCCCAAATTTGAAAAAATGCATTTTCGGACCCCGAGGGCTGCTAAATATGGCAGGTACTCGGACCAATATGCCTTAGTTAGAGCTTATAGCAATTTATGGCATTAAATTCCGACTCGTATGGGCCGTTTTAGCCTAAAACCAATTTTTCCTAAAGTTGTGCGGGGAGGACCGGGGTTCGATGCTGTCTGGGAGCAGGTTCCAGACCACTCTGAGCCAGCTTTAGCAGCTAGCGGGAGCCCTCTTGCCTTGTGGGAGTTGTAGGAGAGTTTCCATGCTAGAGAGTGGATGTGAGAGCCAATTAGACTAGCTAACTGGACACTTGGTGAGAAGGCAACTAGACTTGCCAATGCATTAACTGAGTGCTCACTCAGATGCTTATAGCAACCCAGGTCGATTTTCAGCCTTGAGGAGCCTATTTAAAGGTGTGCTCACACACACACACACACATGTTCACACACACCTAGTACACACACACACACACACACACACACACACACACACACCTACACACACACACACACCTTGGGGAGGTGCTGCCGGCACGCACAGTTTTTGAAGGAGAAGCAAAGGAGGGAAGTGCTGCCAAATTCTCGTCTTGAGAACTCATTTGGATCAGAAAATCGAGAGGATTTTCAGCCCCTAATCACGGTAATCATGGTTAATTTATGCTCTAATGTAATTCTTTCATTATTCTCTTCATTCCTGGCCTACTATGCTTAATCCTAGCTATAATTCCCAATAGCTGCTCTCTAATTTTACATAGCTATACTCCATTACATAATCATCATCCAATTAGCTAAATTATGCAGCCATTCATCACTCTTAATCAATGATTAATACATGATTAGGAGAGATTTCTCTCTCTAGGCAGCATAGCCGATAATAATGTAGATTTGATGAAATTTATCCTTTTACCACTCAATAGTGTTGTAATTAAGCTAGATTCAATTTTCTCACACATTAAGATGTGATTAAGGCAAAATTAATCCATCATTAGGCCACTAAGAAGAGAATTTTCTATCACCTATGCATACGGTAACTCTGCATCTTTTTAATTGCACTAGGAAAGTGATTGAGCTTGCTTAATTCATCTCTCTTGTAAATTAATTAGTAAAATTCTGAAATTCTTAATCATCTAAGCCAAGTGATTATTTTTAGAGCCGGTTCCCATAGGACAAGTAAAGTATTACCCATAAAATTACTAGGTCTCGAAGGAAAAATCTAACCCTCTTGCATAAGGAGGATTGTTCAATGATTCTAATCTGCCATTTCGATTGTTATGATGCTCTCGGACTTTAGCTCTTTTCTTCAAGTTTATCATTTAAAGTAGTGAGTATAAAATGGCCCCGGTTAAGAGAACTCGCTTCGGTGGTGCCCGGGACCGCGAGGCGGGAACGAACAATGTGAATGGAAAAGGAAAAGCTCCCATGGACGAACAAGCACCGGCTATCTCACGGGCCATTGACGAAGAAATGGAAGAGGTAGGTCACAATTTCATTCAAGTTGCTTAATTCAACATTGCACACGTTTAGTTAGGAAAGAACATATCCCCAAACATGTTGGAGAAATCCGACGGAAACCTCGGCATTTTAATTCATTTGTACATTAAAGTCTGAAGTAAGAAAGAAATGATTGATGGATATACTGTTTGCAATAGGAAAGAATGTCTTCTTGGGAAAATTTAACTCGACATGTTCATTCTATTTCCAATGTTGAATTAGTCATGAACCCCCTCCTGATCAAAGGGGGCAGAGTTCCTGGTTAAGGGCTCTTGAATCCACGACTTGCTTTCTATGCGGTGGATACCCACGACTTGCTCTCTATGCGGTGGGAACCCACGTCTTGCTTTCTATGCGGTGGGAATGTCCATGTCGTGCTTTCTATGCAGTGGACATACCTAGTTGTATGGGCAGCTAGGCGACAACGGGAGGAGTAAACTCTCGCTGGAGGGGGGATGTTGTACCTCCAGAACATTGGAATTTTAATGAGTAAGTTTGAGTAGAATATTTACTAGAGTATTGTCTTGGTGCCGCTTTGCAATACTGATTGAAGGGCTGTCTTAACGAACATTTTGATTCGGAATCTAATCAAGGAATGTTTATGTTGAACAATCATTGTGTTAGTAATTAGGACACACAAGGAAGTGTGAGTGTGGGGGTGGAAAGTGGGGGCTTGGCTCAGGTTGCCAATGCCTATAAGAAGGTTGGTCCCGATTGGTCGGGAACTCTCTGTCCCCATAGTGTTTAAATCGATACTAGTAATACTCATTGCCCCTAGAGCGGTGAAGTCTCAAGTGTACGTGCCTCTGAAACATGGCGAAAAAGGCACTCGGGATTTCTCTCCTCTTGGAAGGTGGGTCTTAGGATCGCTAGATAGGTTAAGTACGCTTTCCCTGCGACGTGGAGCTAGATCTCATTACTAGTAGGCTCGAACTCGACTCACTTTGTGATGAGAGATCGTCCGCTAGTTGAACCGTGAACCACTTTGTTTGCTTCCGCTATAGATCTAGTGGCCACCAGGTTCACCATCACACGTGGTATCAGAGCCTAGGTTAGGTTGAGAAATAAAGTCGTATTGTTTGAATATTTAAGAGGAACTAAAAGTATATAGGTAGCTGATACGGCGGGGTGGGGACCTCACACGTGGTATCAGAGCCTAGGTTAGGTTGAGAAATAAAGTCGTATTGTTTGAATATTTAAGAGGAACTAAAAGTATATAGGTAGCTGATTCAAATTCCTTGCATTGGTGTTGCAGGAAGATCCTGTGCTAGAATATCGAAAGTTCCAGGTGTTTGAGCTTATTTACGAACAAGCTCGACGATCGCCAGTTTATCAATTCAGGAGATATGTCATGGAGATACTGATGAAGGCTTATACGCCACACTCCACTCGCATCGATAGAGGATGGGGACTTGATTGGACACTTGCAAGAGGGATTTACTACATCAACGCTCGGAAGCTAGGATGCTTGGCTACCGATTTGAAGAAGATATGTTGGGGAGAAGAGTTGAGGGTGGTGGAGATATTCTACTTGTTGCCTACTCGATTGGACCTGACTATCTCAGACGACACCGATCAAACCCTCAACGACTGGCTTTTGGAGAAGGTCACCAATGTAATCCGAGCAAGCAGAGTCAGGAATTTTTGGAGTACCAAAAGAAGAATCCCAGCTTGACACCATAGTTTATTATCCACTCAAGGATGAGTATAGGAACTACTTTACGAACAAAGTAGTGCATCATGTGAACACAATCTCCTAGGCGTATCTTATACGCAATCCAAAAAGCCATGTAATAAATTGATCATCAGTTATCCTAAACCTTGAGGGGTTTCGATTGTAATAAATTTTCATCAATAAAGTGCTTTTTGTCTCTGAATCTCTGTCTCTTGATAAAGTGGGATCTTGAATTTTATTTAAAGTCTCGTGTCTATTTTGAAAAATCAAGTAATGGTATCAAGAATCTCGTATAACCCATGTAGGCACCGCCTGTTGCTCTCTACTCGACAGCACAAGAGAAGAAGCTCCTCCTTAAACAAGCCCAACCTCCACTCTTTAAGGGTGAGGGGGAAAATGTGGAGAGAAATGCAGAAGTGTGGATGGAAGCAATGGACGATTACTTTGAAGCTGTGGGAACCCAACCCGTGAATCAGACCATGCTTGTGATGTTCCGCTTGTCTGGCGATGCCAAGATATGGTGGAAGCAACATTGCAGGGACTTGGATATTAAGGGATCTTCCCAATCCTGGGAAGACATCAAAGCTGCAATAATGGGACGTTATTTACCACCCGCCTATAAAACCTTGAAGATGAACGAGTTCTTTTCACTTCGCCAGCTGACTTCATGTGTCGAAGAATATTATGCAAGGTTTGTCACTCTTCGGAGATATGCTCCTAAGATGACCTTGGAACAATATGTAGCGAGGTTCTGCCAAGGGCTAATCGACCCTTTGAATACTCGGTTGGAAGCTCGCAGACCTACAACACTACAGGATGCCTTGTTGAGGGCCAAACCTCTAGCTCTTGAAGTACAAAAAGTTAATCAGAATATGAGGAATCATTGGGCAAAGAGGGCAAGGACAAATGCTTGGAATAATAGACCAGCCAACCAAGCATATGACCAGCGTCCTATTGTGGCTACCACCACAACCATGGAGTTCCCAGATGTTCGATGCTATGGTTGCGGCGAGTTTGGACATTACAGATCCAAGTGCTCCAACAACACTCAGGCAACCAGCGCCTATGCCATACCCTTGAATGCCCATGGGCGTGGCCAACCTAATGGAAGAGGAGGACGTGGAAGGATGAAGAGCAAGGGCGTGGAGCTACCGCCAGAGTGAATGCCGCGGTGGTACAACCAACTGTGGGAGATGAAGCAGTGGAGAGAGCAACCTTGCATGCTGCAATGGACAACCCTAATGGTTGCGAGCAATACGCAATCATTCATACGCCATGATCTCTTAGAGGTGAACAAGTTAACTTCCTTATAGATTGTGGTAGTACTCTTCCATTTCTTTCACCCTGATGCATGAGGAAGCTAAAGCTAGATAAGTATCCAACAAGCAAGCTAGTTGTAGAGTTAGCAAACGGCAAGGAAGTGGTATCTCAACATTTCGCAAGAAAAGTTGACTTTGATTTAGGGGGACACCCAACTTCTACCCAATTTTGAACCCTACCCTTAGGATTCTTTGATGGGATACTAGGGATGGACTGGCTAAAGCAAAATAAGGCCCACATCCATTGTGCACAAGGGAACTTTACCTTTACAGATAACTTGGGTAATGAAGCCTTAATCCAGGGGGAAAATAGGAGACCTAGGGCTACTCTAGTTAAGGCCAACAGACTCTTGAAGGGACTGAGAAAGGGGCATCAAATTTATGCGGTAAAGCTCAATAAGGTGGACCAATCAGATACCTCACTTCGACCAAACTGGTTGAGGGAGTATGATGATGTATTCCCTGAAGACCTTACGAATCTTCCGCCACATAGAGAGGTAGATCATGAGATTGAGACTATCCCTAGATGTGAACCTATCTCAAAAAGACCTTATAAAATGTCACTTCCAGAGGCCATCGAACTCAAGGAACAACTTAGGAAACTCATTGAGCAAGGATTCATTTGACCCAGTACTTATCCTTGGGGTGCTCCAGCTCTTTTTCAGAAGAAGAAGGATGGAACCTTAAGGCTATGCATAGATTACCGTGGACTGAACCAAGTAACTGTCAAGAACAAGTATCCAATTCCAAGGATCGACGAACTCTTGGACAGGCTCCATGGTGCCAAAATGTTTACAAAGATTGATCTAAGGTCAGGATATTACCAAATCAGGATCAAGGAATCAGATATTCCAAAGACGGCTTTCAACACTAGGTATGGGCACTACGAATTCACAGTAATGTCTTTTGGTCTAACAAATGCTCCTGCAAGCTTCAATCGACTTATGCAAGATATTTTCAGACCTTACCTGGATGATTTTGTCTTGGTTTTCTTTGATGACATTCTGATCTATTCTAAGAACGAGGCAGATCACGAAGAACATGTTCACAAAGTACTTGATCTTCTTCGGGAACACCAACTTTACGCTAAAGAGAGCAAGTGCACCTTCTGCTCACCAAAGGTCAATTATCTTGGATTTGTCATATCGGCCGAAGGGATTTCAGTGGACCCTGACAAAGTCAAGGATATCGTTGATTGGCCTTAACCATCTACCGTCAGTGAAGTAAGAGGATTTCTTGGGATAACGGGATGGTACAGGATTTTTGTCAAGGATTATGCACGTATTGCTGCACCTTTGACGGAACTCCTAAAGAAAGGAATGAGGATCGAATGGAAGACCGAGCACGAGACTAGCTTTGCTAAGCTAAAAGAGTTCTTGGTCTCAGCTCCTATTTTAAAACTCCCAGATTTTAGTAAGGAATTTGAAGTAGCGACCAATGCTATCAAATTTGCTCTAGGCGGAGTTCAATTCTTACTCAAGAAGGAAGACCGGTGGCGTATACTTCGCGAAAGCTGAGGGATCATGAGAAGAATTATCCTACTCATGATTTGGAACTTTTAGCAGTTATACATGCGCTGAAGTTATGGAGACATTATCTTCTCGGACGCAAGTTTCAGCTGGTTACAGACCAAAAGAGCTTAAAATGGATTTTTACTCAACCTATTCTCAACATGCGACAACGGCGATGGATAGAGCTATTACAAGAATATGACCTTGACATAAAGTATAGACCAGGGAAGGAAAATGCAGTTGCAGATGGACTTAGCCGAAAATCTTTTCTCGGAGCTATCTCTATTCCAAATAACCCTATCTGGGATGGAATCAAAGAAGCATCCTTGGTAGATCCACAATACCAATGTATAGTATCACTAGTTCAACAGAATAAGATGCTTGAAGCTAAAGATTACTCTCTTATGGGAGGACGTCTTTGCTACAGACATAGACTCTGTGTACCTAGAGACCCAGCTCTAAAGAAGGCTATTCTGTATGAAGCACACGATAGCCCTACATCTGGACATCCAGGCTATGCTAAGACTCTTCATGCTGTCAGAAGGAGTTATTTTTGGTCTGGAATGAAAGGAGACATACTTCGCTATGTGAGACAATGTCTTTCTTGTCAGCAGATAAAAGCTGAAAGGATCAAGATACCAGGGCAACTTCAACCTCTTGACATACCCCAGATGAAATGGGAATGCATTAGTATGGATTTTGTTACAGGGTTACCTTCTACAGGAGGTTATGATTCTGTTTTCGTGGTTGTTGATATGCTCACGAAAGTGGCTCATCTAATACTCGTAAAAAAAACCTTTACTGCTTCAGATATTAGCCGGGTATTCATCAAGGAGATTTTTAGGCTACATGGTCTACCCAAGCGTATTGTCAATGATAGAGACGCCAAGTTTACATCAAAATTTTGGACTTCTCTTTTCCAATATATTGGGTCACAATTAGCCTTCAGTACAGCGTATCATCTGCAGACAGAAGGGCAAACTGAAAGAGTTAATCAAGTCATCGAGGACATTCTCAGAGCCTATTGTTCGCAAGAACCAAAGTAGTGGTTACAATATCTACCCTTGGTGGAGTATGCTTATAATTCTTCCGAACACAGAAGCATTGTAATGTCACCCTTCAAAGCTCTTTATGGACAGAACTGTTTAGCACCACTGAACTTCTTAGATCCAACCATCAGGGTAGAAGCCTCTAGGAAGATGTTAGAAGATATGGAAGCTCAGACTAGAGCTATTCGCCAAGACATTCAGGCCGCTCAGGATAGACAGAAGCACTATGCAAATAAGAACCGTTCGGAAAGGACTTTCAAAGAAGGGGATGTAATAAGCTAAGCCCAAGATATTGTGGACCATTCGAGATTGTTAAGGTTGTGAGTGACCAGGCCTACAAGCTAAAGTTACCTACAAACTTAAAGGTTCATGATGTATTCCACGTCAGCTTACTCAAACCCTATATCCCTAATCCTGATCAATTCTTGGACTCAGATCAGATAGTCATGCCAGCACAAGGAGTTCTCGAGCTTCAACCTGACTATGTACTTAAAACAAGGGAAAGGAAGTTACGCAACAGAACTATCACGAACATCTAGTAAAAGTGGAAGGATTACCCTGAAGAAGATACAACTTGGGAGGACGAATCAATGCTCATAAAAGATTACCCAAACACATTCTTGAGATGAGGACATCTCAAAATTTTCACGTTGGGGAGGTTGTAAAGTGTCTGACCCCGACCAAAAAGAGCACCGGTGTACCATGAAATAAACATAATGGAAAAAGTTACTATTTTTAGCAGTTTTTCAAATTCTGTCAGTGCCATGATGTTTAGAATGTTTTAAAGCTTCAAAATGTGAATTAAAATAATTTTTGTAAAAAAATTTCCAAAAATAGTAAGTTTTTGGTCACCCAACCCGTCCAGTTTTGACCGTCTCGAAAAACTGCACTCGTACCCCAAATTTGAAAAAATGCATTTTCAGACCCCGGGGGGCTGCTAATATGGTAGGTACTCGGACCAGTACGCCTTAGCTAGAGCTTAGTATAGCAATTTACGGCATTAAATTCCGACTCATATGGGCCGTTTTAGCCTAAAACCAATTTTTCCTAAAGTTGTGCGGGGAGGCACCGGGGCTCGAGGCTGTGTGGGAGTAGGTTCCAGGCCACTCTGAGCCAGCTTTAGCAGCTAGGGGGCGCCCTCTTGCCTTGTGGGAGTTGTAGGAGAGTTTCCATGCTAGAGAGTGGGTGTGAGAGCCAGTTAGACTAGCTAACTGGACACTTGGTGGGAAGGCAACTAGACTTGCCAATGCATTAACTGAGTGCTCACTCAGATGCTTATAGCAACCCAGGTCGGTTTTCAGTCTTGAGGAGCCTATTTAAAGGTGTGCTCACACACACACACACACACACACACACACACACACACGCACACACACACATACACACACACACACACACACATGCTCACACACACCCAATACACACACACTCACACCTTGGGGAGGTGCTACCGGCACGCATAGTTTTTGAAGGAGAAGCAAAGGAGGGAAGTGCTGCCGAATTCTCGTCTTGAGAACTCATTTGGATCAGAAAATCGAGAGGATTTTCAGCCCCTAATCATGGTAATCATGGTTTAATTTATGCTCTTCTGTAATTCTTTTCATTATTTTCTTAATTCCTCGCCTACTATGCTTAATCCTAGCTATAATTCCCAATAGCTGCTCTCTAATTTTACATAGCTATACTCCATTACATAATCATCATCCAATTCGCTAAATTATGCAGCCATTCATAACTCTTACGAAAAGAAAGAAATTGAACTTGAATCAAACTTACGTAATTCATAACTCTCATTTGATTCAAGTTCAATTTCTGCAATGCTTTTGAAATTGCCCACACTAGCTGGAATAGCTCCCACCAGCCTGTTTCCTCCGAGGAATAGCTTTGAAGCTTTCTCAAGAACCTGATCTTATCTGGGATGTGGCATGCGAGCTGGTTTGTGTTGATCAACAAGGCTGGTGTTGATGCAGCCATAGAGTTGTAAGGCTGGTTAAATTTCCCAGCTCTTTCGAGATTGCACCTGTTAGCTGGTCTGCATACAAGCCTAGCTGTATGAGGTTCTTGCACATGCCCAAACTAGCTGGAATAGCTCCTACAAGCATGTTTTCGTCTAGCAATAGGTTGTGTAGCTTTCCCAAAAAGCCGATCACAACAGGGATGTGGCATGAGAGCTGGTTTGTGCCGAGGTCCAGATCAACAAGGCTCGTGCAGTTACCCAAGCTGTGAGGGATGATGCCTGTGACGTTGTTCTCCCACAAAAGCAGTTTTTGTAGTAGGCTAGAGGCCCAACTTGAGATGAGTTGAGAAGAGAGGGACATGAGCCAGCTAAGTGCATCACTTTCAGTAAGGTAAGTGTGCTGGCTGTGAAAGTAGCGGAAAACAAATGCTGTGAGGAAAGAGGGAAAGCTTGGGGCTCTCAAAGCAATTGACGTCCTTGAGAGAGCTCTGTATCAATTATAGAAGCATTTGATAAATTGATCGTCAAGGGGATTTCTAGAAATGTATCTTCTTTTCATTACTGGGTGTTTGAGTGGAGTGTGGGAAAAGTGTTGCTCACAAGCTGTTTAGGCTAATTGAGCTGATCAACATTAGCTGGGTGTGACAATCGCATGTGCCAGATTGACAACAGTTGGTTCATGGGTATCTTGTGAGCAGGCGGATCAACATCAAAAGCTGCATGGCACGTCTGCATCTTTGTGGAAGTAGAGAAGATTTGCAGCAATGTAATGGACCCCTCGGTGCCCCATCGGGTGTTGTGCATTGACGCATTGTTATGGTAAGTCGACTCTGATCGAAAATAGACACAACTTCTATTATTTAATCTAGCTTTCAGTCACATAATGTAGATGTAGCTCTCTTTTTGCTACAGGTGGATTATCGCCTTCCAGATTGCTGTCTTTTGGCAGTTTGTCCTGCGTAATGTACTTGATATATGTGCTCCACAACATGCGCTAGCTATTTTCCCCTTCATCTTACCCATCGTCTATGCTCCAACAAGCAAACTTCAACTTGCGTGCAAGTATGTTGTGGTGAGCACATCATCCCCTTGATTATTGAATTGAGGTCGTATCTCCTTGTCACTTGTTTTGTCACGTGGATTACTGGTGTGTATACTTTTCCTAAAATTGAATCTAAATAGAGTAAGTGTCCCATTGTTATCAATTGATGTGATAGGTCCCTCATGTGTTGGAGTCATTGTGATTCCCTTGCAGGAAATCTGTTGTTGCAAGGACATCCATCGATTTAATGCGAGCCAACTTGAGTACCGAAGGTTATGCTCCCATTGTTTCCATGTGGTTAAAGGAGGTATATAACATTTTTTTACTCATTTCTCACATGCATAGAATATCATTGGTTTTTATTTCTTTACATTGTATGCATGTGAACTTGAATATGCAGAGGTGGCTTCGATGCGATCTGATGTTGCGTATTGGCATTGTGTTTATGCAGGTTGTTACATCAATTTCATTGTCAACTTATGATTTTTTAGCTTGGTTTGCAAGCCAAATTATGAGATTATACAAGTGTTCGGCTAAAGTTGTGTGATCGGCAAGCGACATTCGGAGCTTGTGAAATTGTGGACTTGCATGCATTTCTCTTCGTTTATCATTATAATTTTGAGTTTGTGTTTATCTTCATTGATATTCTTTTGGTGTTTGGAGAATAGAAATGATTTTCTTTTATTGACAATTGACAGAAATGAATTTCTCTTATTGACAATCAATATGACATCTTGTAAACAAAATATATGGTTATTGTCAAGCTCTAAGCTGTTTGCATTTGTCATGTAAGTATAATATCATTCTTATGGTGATTTCGGAGATTGTATCCAATAGAACGAAGTTTTATAATTTTGTTTCAAGACTAGATGACGTCTAGTTTTTGTAGTCATGTGCGAGTTTCTTTGAAGCTCAACCATTTCCTTTTTTGCCCAAAAATGTGACTTCTACATAGACAAACATTAACTAAATGGTTTTGTCTTCACATCTTAATTTGGATACACATGTTGCTATGTGTAGCCATGTTTCTATGGACTAATGAACATCTTCTAAAGCATCAAATTGATTTTTTAAAAACGAATATCTTGGATGGAGTAGACTATATTTATGTGGGGATTGTGGTCTTCTCCAATAATTGTATAGAACATCTACCTCAGCTTACATTGGGTGTTTTTCTTTAGTGTAGTGTTTGTTTGTCATTGTGCAATCGATATTAGCATGTAAGATATGAAGCTTGCTAGGACGTACGGTCTTGTTGGTATGTAGCTTAGGAATGAGGTGAGAAGCACTATCTGCGCTCGTTCTCTTCCATGAGGGGTATAAGTCAGTATATAGGGACATACATAAGTGTGTAGTGATTGAATTGAAGTTGAGTTTGGCTCTGTTTTTAGTTTGATTGTGTTAGGTGGAGTGTGAAAGTGACTCATGTGCATTAGTTTTCCTTTAAGCTATTTGCAATCATATGAATTTTTGAGGCCTATTTTGTTATAGGCTTCCCTTGCATCCACATAAGCACAAGACGTTTACATGAAAAACCTAATAGATCTCACTGGTTCAATTGCAATCTACCAAAGGCTTTTACATAGCATTGTTCCCCTTTATTGGATGATTCTCTTTGTGAAGATAAGTGTAGGGTGGATTCTAATTAACTTCCTAGTTATTGAAGGCTTCAATACTCAATTTTAGGGTTGCAATTATGCATGTATTGCAATAACGGTGAAGTGCTTTACACCTTGCAATGATATTCATCGCTTATAATGAATACACAATGCCTTGTTGTCCATGCAAGGACTCTCAAGATAGACATGAAGTTACTCTCTCCCTTTTTGGGAGAAAGGATATTGTCCTTGTCATAATTTCAATGAGTTTTGCATTTTCTTGCTAGGATTGCACCGAAAATTGAGTCTTTGCCATCTTCACCAAGAGCATGAATGGGGAATGTGTGATTTTTATACCCTTTGAATTTGCAAGCCTTATAATTAAAATGGTGTGGATTTGGACAGTATATCCCATTTCATTTTATCTAGCAAAATGCCTAAAATTTGTAGCACCATGTTGCATATTTATATGAGGTAATATTCTATATATTTAGGCTCGTGGTGCACATGGTTGTTGGCCATGGGTGAATTGGGATGACCTAGGTAGGTGGCCTTGTGGAAAAATTGTTGCACACTCAAAAGTGCGAAGGTTACGTCACACGCAAGCGGTGCCTAAGCTAGTCTTTGCAAAGCAAAAAGCCGATAGCATCTTGCAAGATGGGTAATTAGTGAGCGGTGGTTACCTATGGACGAGGAGTGGGCATCATGGGAGGGTTGTCTATTTGCAAGGCAAGCTCATGATGTAACATTTAATGGCCTAAAAACTTGTGTGTAGCGGAAATTAGGATGAACATAGTGGGCATTTCATTAGAATAGATTCCTAATGAGAATTACAAGAGTGCTTGGGTGGAGAGAGCAACAAAAAGCATAACACCTAGTAGATAGCATGAACAATACTTTCAAAAGAGAGAGAAATTAAGCTATCGACAACAGTTGACGACCGGATTTGCATGGAGCCGGTCCCCCCTCCAAAAGGCTTTGTATTATGGTTTCTCCCATCAAGAGAGACATTGTACAATACAATTCTTTGTGTTCCTTCAAGACTAGCTAGTGCAATGAAGATGAAAGCTTCATGCACTAAGCAAAACACTTAGCAAACACAACTTAAACTATCCCCGGTCTCAGACCCAAGAACTCACACACCTTCGAAGATGGTGAGAGCTAGCAGGATATAGAGTAGATTGAGAGGAAGAAGGAGTATCTTACGAGAAAGATGTACATCTCCTCACATAATCACTCATATTAGCATAGCTTTAGCTTAGTAATTAGCTTGGTAGAGAAGAGGAGCATGCATTGAAGCTTGGCTCTTGGTTGGATTTGCATCCACATGCCAAGAGTGTGTCGATGTAGGCTTCTATCTCACAAGCTTGGAGTAGGTGATGAGCTCTCCATTAAAGCTTGGGAAGAGATAGTCTTCTTTACTTCACACATAGACTGTGTGTGAGTGTGAGTGTGATAATGCCTTGCAAAAATCAGCCCCCTCTCTCTCTTGGGCGAGCCCTCTTGCTATTTTCTCTTGCTCAACCCTCATTGGCCCTCCCCAAGTCAAGCCAATGACTATTAAGCAGCATAAGTGATAGCCTTCTGACATGTGTCCCCCTTTCCCCTTTTGTAAGAGCTTTAGGTAATTTAATAATTAAACTAAACTCTCATTGGACCCCCTTGCCTCCTGGCCAATAGGAATCAGGCAAGCCATTGGGCTCCTGAATGCTCATTGGACCCCTTGGGAGACTGTCCAATAGTCATCTAGGAGACTTAATTCTCATTGGTTCTTTTATTAAGTGTTTTTAAATTAATTAAACTAGATTTACTCTAGCCTAATTCTCATTGGTCCACCTCCAAGGCCATCCAATAGGAATTGGGTACACCTTGTGGGCATCTGGCCTAGGGAGCTGACATGTGTCCCTCATTCCCTTTGTGTAAAGGGAGCTTGTGTGTGTGTGTGCGTGGCTTTCTCTCTCATCCCCTAGAAGAAAGGCTCGCCCCCTCCCAAGTAGGGATTTGAAAAGACTTTTTGATCACACACAAAGCATCCAATTTCCCCTAGGGTTGACCTTTGGACACAACCTTTGAATTTTGGAACCTTAGCATTTTGGAAGTCTTAATGGGCTGAACCTTAGGGTCTTCTTAGCCCATTGTTGCACATGGCTCTTTTGCAGATGGCCCCCCCTTTGGATCCCTATTTTCCCTCCTTTGGTTCCCTACTGTGACCGGTCTGCTAGCTTAACCAATATTCTAGCTTTTTCTCCCCTAGTACTTCCCCATATTAAATGATCAGTTTAACATGAGAAAATCATTTAGAAGAATTAGATATTGATTATTATGACATTACCTCTCTCTTGAAATCATAGCCGTCCTCGACTATGGTGTAGAGAAGATAAAGCATATTCATGAGTCCTTTTCTTAGCGGGTTGAGGATCCCTATGTTACCCTACGACATCATTCCACAATGGATGACTAGTCCATTTGGCGCTTGAGAGCCTGAGGCTGCCGCAAGCATGTCTGCACATTAGTCCTATCAGTCTATCATAATAGAGTGACAAGCTCTACTTGGTGTTTGGGAGATGTCGTCTCCGCAAACTTGATGTAAGCATGTATACTACTTCATTTTTGTGCACAAATAAAGAAAAAGAGACTCTTATAAGACAAAAACTTTGTTCATTTCTAACATTTTGTACAGTTGCTTACTCTTGGGAAGCATTGTAAGCATTGACAAGGTTTAGGTTATCCTTTAATTGTATGCCTTGCATCCATCTAGCATCTTCAAAAGGATAATTCTTAAACTTAATAAGATATCATCCGGATAGTCTTGCCGCCTCTTAGTACCTTGTCTTCATGTCGGAGAATGGACTCGGGCTGCAACACCTCCTCTTGGTCCTCGATCTCCGGTGGGTCTTCAATAGTTGGTTCTTGAGGTGGCTCTCCTTTGTAAGGCTTTAATAGGCTCACATGGAAAGCATTGTGTATGAGCCAATGATTGGGCAACTTGAGTTGATAGGCCATCTCATTGATTGGCCTAAGAATCTGGAAGGGACCATAGTACCTTTTTGCTAGCTTAGCATAGTACTTTTGGTGTCCCGTAGGATTCTTGCCCGTCGTGTGCCTTAATCGAGCCTTGGGAAACTTTAATAAGATCCAATCATTTTCTTTAAAGGCTTGGGCTCTTCTGTGCTTGTTAGCAGCAACCTTTTGCCTTTGCTATGAGATAGAGATAGCATCCTTAATCTTTTGGAAAGATTCTTGTAGGTCTCGGCTATACTCATCTGCAGCGAAGATCTTCCTATGTACCTTAAGTAGCAAGGGACTTTTTGATCTCCCCTCAATTACCTCGAAAGGTGCTTTTCCCATGGAAGTATGTACAGTGTTATTGTAAGCATACTCGACTAAGGGTAAGTACTTCTCCCATTGGGATCTTTGATCTACTTCCGTTACATAGGCTTTTAGTAGATCGAGAATGGTTAGGTTAGCTATTTCACTTTGGCCATCCGTTTGTGGATGATAGACCGAAGAAAAGTTTAGCCTTGTCCCTACATTCTCAAAGAGACCCTTCCAGAAATTACTGGTCATTCTAGGATCTCTATCCAACACTATGGGCATTGGCAAGCCATGGTACTTGAAAATTTGGGAAATGAAGAGGGTAGCCATTTGATTGGCTTTGATAGTCTTTTTGACAGGTATAAAATGAGCTTGTTTACTGAACCTGTCTACTATCGTCCATATTTCCATATTCCCATGGATAGACTTAGGCAATCCAAAGATAAAATCCATGGATATGCTCTCCCATGGTGAATTAGGGATTGGCAAGGGTTGAAGCAATCCAAGTTGCTTCCCTCTATCAAATTTTGTCTTTTGGCATACCACACATTTAGAAACATACTCTGTATGTTCACTTTCATGGTAAGCCAATAGAAATATGTTTCAATTCCCTTTAAGGTAGATTGAATCCCTCTATGTCCCGCATAAGGTGGAGCATGAGATTCATACATTACTTTCTCACGTAGTGAGTTAGTAACGCATACTCTATTGCCATAGAGAAGATAACCATCTTGTAAAGTAAATGGTTCTTCTTTCTTCCCTAATGCAAGGGCTGAAATCACATCTTTAAAATCGGGATCAATAGAATACTCATCTATCATTGAAGATAGATCATTGTGAGTTGCTATTAAAATCGCATTCACTCTCGGTCGTCTTGAGAGTGCATTAGCTACTTGATTATGCTTGATGCCAGCAATGTGAGCAATATGAAAATGTAATTGCGAAAGGAAATTTGCTCACCTCATTTGTTTGTCGGAGAGCTTAGTCTGCGTCATGAAGTACTTAAGACTTTGGTGATCCGTTCGCAGAATGAAAGGAGTCCCTAATAAATAGTGCTTCCATGAGTCTAAGGCATGTAGAACTGCAAGGAGTTCCTTTTCATATATGCCTAGAGCTTGCTCAACACGGTCCAGACTTCGACTCTCATAGCCTATGGTGTGCCCTTCTTGAAGCAAAACAGCTCCAAGGCAATTACCACAAGCATCACATTGGACCTCAAATAGTTTTGAGAGATCCGGTAGTGTAAGCACACGTTGAGAGATAAGCTTTTCTTTAAGCTTTTCGAAAGCATTGTTCTCCTTAGCAGACTATGTATACCTAACGCTTTTCTTTGTTAGGTCTTGTAATGGTCCCGCAATTTGTGAGAACTTTTCTATGAAGCGTCTATAGTATGCACACATACCTATAAAGCTTCTTAGTTCATGAAGATTCCTTGGTTTAGGCCATCCTTTTTATTACCTCTAACTTTGATGGATCCATTTGGATGCCATCTTGAGAGATAATGTGACCTAAATACTGAATCTCTTGCAAGAAAAATTCACTTTTCTTTCGATTAACATAAAGTTTATTCTCTCTAAAAAGTTGAAATATTACCTGGAGGTGTTGCTTGTGTTCGTCTAATGAATTAGAGTAGATGATAATATCATCAAAGAACACTCCAGTGAAGGTTCGATGAGGCCTGAACAGCTTCTCCGTCAAGCGGTTGAATGTGGCTGGTGCATTGGTCAAGCCAAAAGGCATCACAATGTATTCATAAAGACCAAATGTGGTGCGAAATGTGGTCTTTACAATGTCTTGATCAATTATCCTTATTTGATGATAGCCACTTTTTAGGTGAATCCTACTGAAGTAGGTCGATCCTTGTAGCTTATCAAATAGGTCTTCTACCCGTGGAACGGGAAACCTATTCTTGATAGTGATCCTATTTAGTGCTCTATAGTTGACACACATACGATATGTGCCGTCTTTCTTTTGCACTAATAGCACAGGTGAGAAAAATGGAGATGAGCTAGGCCTAACCATGCCCTTCTCAACTAACTCATGCACTTGCCGCATAATCTCCTCTTGTTGAGCTTGAGAAACTCTATAAGGAGGTTTGTTAGGCGGTGAACTTCCTGGAAGAAGTTCAATTGCATGGTCATCATTACCTCGTTTAGGAGGTAGCTCACAAGGGATTTCGTCAATAAAAACATCTTGAAACCCCTTGAGAAAATTGGATAACTCTAATTCCTTTTGGTTGCTTTTATTTTCTTTTGCTAAAGCATTAGGTTCATTTTGAGAATCTTTAACAAAAATCATGTACACGGAAATAGAGCTCTTTATTGACTTGTTGAAAGCTGGTGTATGTACAATGGGGATAGTATTACCCATTTCCTTAGCATCTATATACATGTCTTTTTCCCTGAACTTAAAGGAGATTCTCCTTTAAGGAAATTTAACATTGACAGTCAGGCGGTCAAACCATGGTGCCCCTAGGATTACATCCTCATGCTTGAGAGGAGAGATAAAGAAGTCCTTTTTGTCCACATAGCTTTGGACATGAAGCCTCAATTTCCCGATTAAGGGAGTGACTGAAGCTTCTTGCCCCTTGAAGGCACTGTCTGCGGGTAGGACATCTCCCATCTCGTAAGCTTGTATGCCTAGATTGGTGGCCAACTCTATAGATATAAAATTGTGAGTAGAACTAGGGTCAAAGAGAATAAAAGCATCATGTTCTCTTACCTTTCCCCAAGCATGGCATAGAGGAGATCCTTTGTGGTGAGTTGGGTGAGTCTTCTCCTCTTGGATTTCAACCAAGGAAGCTCTAGGAGGATCTTGGCGGTTGTTCTTTTGGGGACAAGCGGGGTACGCATGCCCTTGTTTGCCGCACTTGAAACAACGGTTATCCTTGCGATAACGCTCAGGCTCTTCAGGAGAGAGTTTGTTTTTACCTTTGTAAACTCCCTTCTCTTTAGCTTTGTTGGAGTTGCCCTTAGGAGACTTTTGGACATTGTCCTTCCCCTTAGGCTCGTTGGAACCCTTGTTTTCCTTGGGCTTATTATTTCTTTTATCCCCTGTTTGGAAATTGATTCGAGAGGCCACCATAGTATGGTGTATTACCGCCGATCTGGTACTACGTGGCCTTTGGGAGTTGACATAGTCCGCCATTTCTTCGGTTAAGCCCACACAAAATTTTTGCTTTTGCTCTCCAAAATCCAACTTTTTGAAGACAGTGGCTTTGAGTTGTAGGTCCCAAAACTTGTCTACATATTTGTGGATGGATTCATAGGGAGAGAGCTTTAAGCTTCGCCATTCGGTGAGTACGTTGTCTTTCGCATCCGTGGCCAAAAACTGCTTCATAATGGAAGCTCTTAAAGCTTTCCATGTTCGTGGAGCTTCACCGTTGGCTCGTAGGCTAGACCACCATTGCTTGGCGGACTTTTGAAAGTGCATAGCTACATGGCGTAGCTTAGAGGGCTCTGTAAAGCCCTCATCTCCAAACGCCGCATCGAACTATTGGATAAAGGCCAAGAGTTTGTTCGTAGCACCAAAGGTGCCATCATAGGTAAGGAAAGAGTTGCTCTTCCCTCCCTATTTGAATTTCTTCAACTTGGAAGACCTCTTCCATGCGGCATAGGATTTCCTATGGCCTCTTCTTTTTGATGGTTCAAAGGTTGCACCATCACTTTCTTCAGAAGGTGAAGAATTTGAAGAAGGTGGAGACGAGGGTGACCTCTTTCTTGCCTGTTTCTTGTCTTGATCTTCGGCGTCTTCACCATCACTTTCATAAGAGGAAGAGGATGAAGAAGATGGAGAAGAGGGTGTCCTCTTTCTCGCCTTTTTCTTCTCTTGCTTTTTATCATCCCTCTTTGAGTTATGGCGTGGAGAAGAGTGTGATGGTCTTCTCCGCTTTGGTGGTGATGGAGAGCCTTTAGCCCGCCGTCTTCGTGGAGCCATCTCCGTCGAGGTGGCGGGAGACTCACTTCTTTCTCGTTCCTTTGGTGGAGGCTGTTGAGTTCTCCTTTGGGAAGGAGATGCATCATCAAGAAGTGAATTCTTGAGCCCTTCATATGGATTCTCTTCTTCTTCCCGAATCGGAGAGAGACCTCTTTTGGGAGTCTCATAAGGAGGCTTCCTAGGTGTTCTCTCATCATGGTGATGAGCTTGGAGAATCCCGTGAGCACGAAGCTGTCGTTGCACTTCACTTTGGAGAGATGGATTGCCCATGGCTTGTTGAAGCTTAGAAACAAGATAGTTAACAAGCATCGAAGCATCATTAGTAGCTTGCTCATTAGCAAAATCAAAGTTATCAGCATTAATTTCACTCTCTTTACTATTGTCAGCCATTCTAACAACTTTTAGGTGTAAACTTTTTAGGTGTACTTTGGCACTTCAAGCCCTAGTTGCTACTCCTCTTTACCCTTTTAGAAAAAGCACTCAAGCAACTTTACTCGCAGCTCGAATACCATTAATTGCAAGGAATAGAAGAGAGGGTCTTTCAACACCAAAACAACACCGGCTCCTGTAAAGCTTCTAATAGCTCAATAGTGGTTAAGTTGTAGGCAAGCCCCGTAGGACTCCACTATTAAGACCATAGCTCTCGACGGTGATGCCCCATTAACTGCACGAAGGCAAGCGCACTGCAAGACTGAAAAATCCCTATTCTACATACTCACAGGAAACTAATAATACCAACCATTTATGGCTAGCTTGAGGACCTCCCTTCTTGAGCAAGAAAAGAGAAACCTTGTGCTCTGATACCAATGTAACATTTAATGGCCTAAAAACTTGTGTGTAGCGGAAATTAGCATGAACATAGTGGGAATTTCATTAGAATAGATTCCTAATGAGAATTACAAGAGTGCTTGGGTGGAGAGAGCAACAAAAAGCATAACACCTAGTAGATAGCATGAACAATACTTTCAAAGAGAGAGAAATTAAGCTATCGACAACAGTTGAGGACTCGATTTTCATGGAGCCGGTCCCCTTCCAAAAGGCTTTGTATTATGGTTTCTCCCATCAAGAGAGACATTGTACAATACAATTCTTTGTGTTCCTTCAAGACTAGCTAGTGCAATGAAGATGAAAGCTTCATGCACTAAGCAAAACACTTAGCAAACACAACTTAAACTATCCCCAGTCTCAGACCCAAGACCTCACACACCTTCGAAGATGGTGAGAGCTAGCAGGGTATGAGAGTAGATTGAGAGGAAGAAGGAGTATCTTACGAGAAAGATGTACATCTCCTCACATAATCACTCATATTAGCATAGCTTAGCTTAGTAGAGGAGATGCGCATGCATTGAAGCTTGGCTCTTGGTTGGATTTGCATCCACATGCCAAGAGTGTGTCGATGTAGGCTTCTATCTCACAAGCTTGGAGTAGGTGATGAGCTCTCCATTAAAGCTTGGGAAGAGATAGTCTTCTTTACTTCACACATAGACCGTGTGTGAGTTTGTGTGTGATAATTCCTTGCAAAAATCAGCCCCCTCTCTCTCTTGGGCGAGCCCTCTTGCTATTTTCTCTTGCTCAACCCTCATTGGCCCTCCCAAAGTCAAGCCAATGACTATTAAGCAGCATAAGTGATAGCCTTCTGACATGTGTCCCCCTTTCCCCTTTTGTGAGAGCTTTAGGTAATTTAATAATTAAACTAAACTCTCATTGGATCCCTTTGCCTCCTGGCCAATAGGAATCAAGCAAGCCATTGGGCTCCTGAATGCTCATTGGACCCCTTGGGAGACTGTCCAATAGTCATCTAGGAGACTTAAATCTCATTGGTTCTTTTATTAAGTGTTTTTAAATTAATTAAACTAGATTTACTCTAGCCTAATTCTCAGGGTCCACCTCCAAGGCCATCCAATAGGAATTGGGTACACCTTGTGGGCATCTGGCCTAGGGAGCTGACATGTGTCCCTCATTCCCTTTGTGTAAAGGGAGCTTGTGTGTGTGTGTGTGGATTTCTCTCTCATCCCCTAGAAGAAAGGATCGCCCCCTCCCAAGTAGGGATTTGAAAAGACTTTTTGGTCACACACAAAGCATCCAATTTCCCCTAGGGTTGACCTTTGGACACAACCTTTGAATTTTGGAACCTTAGCATTTTGGAAGTCTTAATAAGCTGAACCTTAGGGTCTTTTTAGCCCATTGTTGCACATGGCTCTTTTGCAGATGGCCCCTTTCCCTCCTTTGGTTCCCTACTGTGGCCGATTTGCTAGCTTAACCAATATTCTAGCTTTTTCTCCCTTGGTACTTCCCCATATTAAATGATCAGTTTAACATGAGAAAATCATTTAGGAGAATTAGATATTGATTATTATGACATTACCTCTCTCTTGAAATCATAGTCGTCCTCGACTATGGTGTAGAGAAGATAAATCATATTCATGAGTCCTTTTCTTAGCGGGTTGAGGATCCCTATGTTACCCTACGACATCATTCCACAATGGATGACTAGTCCATTTGGAGCTTGAGAGCCTGAGGCTGCTGCAGGCATGTCTGCACATTAGTCCTATCAGTCTTCCATAATAGAGTGACAAGCTTTACTTGGTGTTTGGGAGACGTCGTCTCCGCAAACTTGATCTAAGCATGCATACTACTTCATTTTTGTGCACAAATAAAGAAAAAGAGACTCTTATAAGACAAAAACTTTGTTCATTTCTAACATTTTGTACATTTGCTTACTCTTGGGAAGCATTGTAAGCATTGACAAGGTTTAGGTTATCCTTTAATTGTATGCCTTGCATCCATCTAGCATCTTCAAAAGGATAATTCTTAAACCTAATAAGATATCGTCGCATAGTCTTACCGCCTCTTAGTACCTTGTCTTCATGTCGGAGAATGGACTCGGACTGCAACACCTCCTCTTGGTCCTCGATCTCCGGTGGGTCTTCGATGGTTGGTTCTTGAGGTGGCTCTCCTTTGTAAGGCTTTAATAGGCTCACATGGAAAGCATTGTGTATGAGCCAATGATTGGGCAACTTGAGTTGATAGGCCATCTCATTGATTGGCCTAAGAATCTGGAAGGGACCATAGTACCTTTTTGCTAGCTTAGCATAGTACTTTTGGTGTCCCGTAGGATTCTTGCCCGTCGTGTGCCTTAATCGAGCCTTGGGAAACTTTAATAAGATCGAATCATTTTCTTTAAAGGCTTGGGATCTTCTTTGCTTGTCAGCAGCAACCTTTTGCCTTTGCTGTGAGATAGAGATAGCATCCTTAATCTTTTGGAAAGATTCTTGTAGGTCTCGGCTATACTCATTTGTAGCGAAGATCTTCCCATGTACCTTAAGTAGCAAGGGAATTTTTGATCTCCCCTCAATTACCTCGAAAGGTTCTTTTCCCGTGGAAGTATGTACAATGTTATGGTAAGCATGCTCGACTAAGGGTAAGTACTTCTCCCATTGGGATCTTTGATCTACTTCCGTTACATAGGCTTTTAGTAGATCGAGAATGGTTAGGTTAGCTATTTCACTTTGGCCATCCGTTTGTGGATGATAGGCCGAAGAGAAGTTTAGCCTTGTCCCTAAATTCTCAAAGAGACCCTTCTAGAAATTACTGGTCATTCTAGGATCTCTATCCAACACTATGGACATTGGCAAGCCATGGTACTTGAAAATTTGGGAAATGAAGAGGGTAGCCATTTGATGGGCTTTGATAGTCTTTTTGACATGTATAAAATGAGCTTGTTTGCTGAACCTGTCTACTATCGTCCATATTCCTATATTCCCATGGATAGACTTAAGCAATCCAAAGATAAAATCCATGGATATGCTCTCCCATGGTGAATTAGGGATTGGCAAGGGCTGAAGCAATCCAAGTTGCTTCCCTCTATCAAATTTTGTCTTTTGGCATACCACACATTTAGAAACATACTCTGTATGTTCACTTTCATGGTAGGCCAATAGAAATATGTTTCAATTCCCTTTAAGGTAGATTGAATCCCTCTATGCCCTGCATAAGGGGGAGCATGAGATTCATACATTACTTTCTCACGTAGTGAGTTAGTAACGCATAGTCTATTGCCATAGAGAAGATAACCATCTTGTAAAGTAAATGGTTCTTCTTTCTTCCCTAATGCAAGGGCTGAAATCACATCTTTAAAATCGGGATCAATAGAATACTCATCTATCATTGAAGATAGATCATTGTGAGTTGCTATGAAAACCGCATTCACTCTCGGTCGTCTTGAGAGTGCATCAGCTACTTGATTATGCTTGATGCCAGCAATGTGAGCAATATGAAAATGTAATTGCGAAAGGAAACTTGCTCACCTCATTTGTTTGTCGGAGAGCTTAGTCTGCGTCATGAAGTACTTAAGACTTTGGTGATCCATTCGCAGAATGAAAGGAGTCCCCAATAAATAGTGCTTCCATGAGTCTAAGGCATGTAGAATTGCAAGGAGTTCCTTTTCATTTCTGAATCGGAGAGAGACCTCTTTTGGGAGTCTCATAAGGAGGCATCCTAGGTGTTCTCTCGTCATGGTGATGAGCTTGGAGAATCCCGTGAGCACGAAGCTGTCGTTGCACTTCACTTTGGAGAGATGGATTGCCCATGGCTTGTTGAAGCCTAGAAACAAGATAGTTAACAAGCATCGAAGCATCATTAGTAGCTTGCTCATGAGCAAAATCAAAGTTATCAGCATTAATTTCACACTCTTTACTATTGTCAGCCATTCTAACAACTTTTAGGTGTAAACTTTTTAGGTGTACTTTGGCCCTTCAAGCCCTAGTTGCTACTCCTCTTTACCCTTTTAGAAAAAGCACTCAAGCAACTGTACTCGCAGCTCGAATACCATTAATTGCAATGAATAGAAGAGAGGGTCTTTCAACACAAAACAGCACCGTCTCTCTCTTGGGCGAGCCCTCTTGCTATTTGCTCTTGCTCAACCCTCATTGGGCCTCCCCAAGTCAAGCCAATGACTATTAAGCAGCATAAGTGATAGCCTTCTGACATGTGTCCCTCTCTCCCCTTTTGTGAGAGCTTTAGATAATTTAATAATTAAACTAAACTCTCATTGGACCCCTTTGTCTCCCGGCCAATAGGAATCAGGCAAGCCATTGGGCTCCTGAATGCTCATTGGACCCCTTGGGAGACTGTCCAATAGTCATCTAGGAGACTTAATTCTCATTGGTTCTTTTATTAAGTGTTTTTAAATTAATCAAACTAGATTTACTCTAGCCTAATTCTCATTGGTCCACCTCCAAGGCCATCCAATAGGAATTGGGTACACGTTGTGGGCATCTGGCCTAGGGAGCTGACATGTGTCCCTCATTCCCTTTGTGTAAAGGGAGCTTGTGTGTGTGTGTGTGTGGATTTCTCTCTCATCCCCTAGAAGAAAGGATCGCCCCCTCCCAAGTAGGGATTTGAAAAGACTTTTTGGTCACACACAAAGCATCCAATTTTCCCTAGGGTTGACCTTTGGACACAACCTTTGAATTTTGGAACCTTAGCATTTTGGAACAATAGCATTTTGGAAGTCTTAATGGGCTGAACCTTAGGGTCTTTTTAGCCCATTGTTGCACATGGCTCTTTTGCAGATGGCCCCCCCTTTGGATCCCTATTTTCCCTCCTTTGGTTCCCTACTGTGGCCGGTCTGCTAGCTTAACCAATATTCTAGCTTTTTCTCCCCTGGTACTTCCCCATATTAAATGATCAGTTTAACATGAGAAAATCATTTAGGAGAATTAGATATTGATTATTATGACATTACCTCTCTCTTGAAATCATAGTCGTCCTCGACTATGGTGTAGAGAAGATAAAGCATATTCATGAGTCCTTTTCTTAGCGGGTTGAGGATCCCTATGTTACCCTACGACATCATTCCACAATGGATGACTAGTCCATTTGGCGCTTAAGATCCTGAGGCTGCCGCAAGCATGTTTGCACATTAGTCCTATCATTCTTCCATAGTAGAGTGACAAGCTCTACTTGGTGTTTGGGAGACGTCGTCTCCACAAACTTGATCTAAGCATGCATACTACTTCATTTTTGTGCACAAATAAAGAAAAAGAGAGTCTTATAAGACAAAAACTTTGTTCATTTTTAACATTTTGTACATTTGCTTACTCTTGGGAAGCATTGTAAGCATTGACAAGGTTTAGGTTATGCTTTAATTGTATGCCTTGCATCCATCTAGCATCTTCAAAAGGATAATTCTTAAACTTAATAAGATATCATCCGGATAGTCTTGCCGCCTCTTAGTACCTTGTCTTCATGTCGGAGAATGGACTTGGGCTGCAACACCTCCTCTTGGTCCTCGATCTCCGGTGGGTCTTCAATAGTTGGTTCTTGAGGTGGCTCTCCTTTGTAAGGCTTTAATAGGCTCACATAGAAAGCATTGTGTATGAGCCAATGATTGGGCAACTTGAGTTGATAGGCCATCTCATTGATTGGCCTAAGAATCTGGAAGGGACCATAGTACCTTTTTGCTAGCTTAGCATAGTACTTTTGGTGTCCCGTAGGATTCTTGCCTGTCGTGTGCCTTAATCGAGCCTTGGGAAACTTTAATAAGATCCAATCATTTTCTTTAAAGGCTTGGGCTCTTCTGTGCTTGTTAGCAGCAACCTTTTGCCTTTGCTGTGAGATAGAGATAGCATCCTTAATCTTTTGGAAAGATTCTTGTAGGTCTCGGCTATACTCATCTGCAGCGAAGATCTTCCTATGTACCTTAAGTAGCAAGGGACTTTTTGATCTCCCCTCAATTACCTCGAAAGGTGCTTTTCCCATGGAAGTATGTACAGTGTTATTGTAAGCATACTCGACTAAGGGTAAGTACTTCTCCCATTGGGATCTTTGATCTACTTCCGTTACATAGGCTTTTAGTAGATCGAGAATGGTTAGGTTAGCTATTTCACTTTGGCCATCCGTTTGTGGATGATAGACCGAAGAAAAGTTTAGCCTTGTCCCTACATTCTCAAAGAGACCCTTCCAGAAATTACTGGTCATTCTAGGATCTCTATCCAACACTATGGGCATTGGCAAGCCATGGTACTTGAAAATTTGGGAAATGAAGAGGGTAGCCATTTGATTGGCTTTGATAGTCTTTTTGACAGGTATAAAATGAGCTTGTTTACTGAACCTGTCTACTATCGTCCATATTCCCATATTCCCATGGATAGACTTAGGCAATCCAAAGATAAAATCCATGGATATGCTCTCCCATGGTGAATTAGGGATTGGCAAGGGTTGAAGAAATCCAAGTTGCTTCCCTCTATCAAATTTTGTCTTTTGGCATACCACACATTTAGAAACATACTCTGTATGTTCACTTTCATGGTAAGCCAATAGAAATATGTTTCAATTCCCTTTAAGGTAGATTGAATCCCTCTATGCCCCGCATAAGGTGGAGCATGAGATTCATACATTACTTTCTCACGTAGTGAGTTAGTAACGCATACTCTATTGCCATAGAGAAGATAACCATCTTGTAAAGTAAATGGTTCTTCTTTCTTCCCTAATGCAAGGGCTGAAATCACATCTTTAAAATCGGGATCAATAGAATACTCATCTATCATTGAAGATAGGTCATTGTGAGTTGCTATGAAAACCGCATTCACTCTCGGTCGTCTTGAGAGTGCATCAGCTACTTGATTATGCTTGATGCCAACAATGTGAGCAATATGAAAATGTAATTGCGAAAGGAAATTTGCTCACCTCATTTGTTTGTCGGAGAGCTTGGTCTGCGTCATGAAGTACTTAAGACTTTGGTGATCCGTTCGCATCCGGGCCCTCCTCATGAGGTCCCCCCTTGGTCCTCCCCCGATGGTACCCCGAGTGTTGTCCACCGACACAGCTCGGGAGTGGATGCTGTCAACACGGGAGTTAATACTTGAGGTAAGCCATTGGTCATTCTGCCTGCCTCCCAAGTTAGGAAAATAGAAAAGGATCTTTAGAACAGGGAACTCATAGGCTTGGTAATGGGCCCACGTCCACCAATTGAAGTCTTGAGGGCTTCGGTCAAGAATCAATGGGGCAGCAGAGGGTGCGAGGTAGGGAGCATCCAAGCCCTGCCCAAGAACCACTATCTTTTAATGTTCAAAACACCAGAAATGGATTTTGAGACGCTAAGCTCTGGACATTGGGTACTCAGAGCGTCACCACTATGCCTTTTCAGATGGTCTCAAAACTTCAATCCTCACAAATTGACCCTGGAGAATTACCCGATTTGGGTTGAGCTACCCAACCTCCCATTGCATTTCCACCACCATCTCAGGCAGAAAGGAGGGCACTTAGGAAAAGTCTTAGGAGGAAATCCCCAGAGGGACTTCAACCTCTCATGGCAACCTCAGATGCTCATAGAGATGGACCTCTCAAAGCCGCTTCCGGATTCAGTGGTTATAGCCACATGACGAGGGTGATTGCATGGAACAACCTATAGTCTACAAATACTTGCCCGATGCCTGCTTCAATTGTGGGGGAGACGACCACTTTGTAAGAAATTGCCCTGCTAAAGTTCCCCCACCCGCAACCCCCAGCAACCTGCCTCCCTCCTCCAACAATGAGGAACCCCCAAAAAATCCCAATCAAAAAGTAGAAGATTCCCCAACACCCACCACTGCCCCCTCCACCAAGAATGGGAGAGGCACTAGAAGAGAAACCAACAGACCCAGGCAAAGGAACCATAATAGATTTTCTCTTCTGGCTGAAATCCCAGATTGGATAGAATCCGATGTCCCCTTATCCAAAGTCAAATGCCGAGACTGAGGACATATGACCCACTCTAGAGGCTACAAGAGAGGAAGAAGGTCATATGCAAATTGAAGTCAGGAATAAAGTTCTGGACCTCAACCATGCATCACAAGCACCCTTGCAAGAGGAAAACGCCAACATCCCCCCCAGTGCTGATGGAAATCTAGAAGGCAAACAAAAGAGCTCATGAAGCAGTCGCCAGGACTCCCACCAGGGTCCTGCAGACCAAAGGAAAAAATGAAAATTGCCTCTTGGAACATAAAGGGGATCACTGACCCCACCAAAACAAAAAAGATCAACAATTGGCTCAAAGATCAAGATGTAGATATCTGTGCACTGTAAGAGATCAAAGTTGAAGGAGATGATCTCCTCAGAAGATTGAAGGAACTCCACCCTGAGTGGAGATGGTTCACCTCTTCTCACTCAAGAGAGACGGGGGGTACATCCATAGGAATCAAGAAGCAGATAGCAGACGGTGTCTCCTCCCATAGAAGTCATCAATTCTGGTGTTCTGTTTCCCTCCCCCCCCTTTCAATTGTGAACTAATATGTGTTTATGCTGGAGGGACTGCCTCTAACAGGGCCCAGATATGGGAGGAAATCTCTACCCTTCAAGGACCAATTATCCTACTTGGGTACTTTAACATGGTAGAGACGTTGGAGGACATGTTTCTCAGAAGGGGGCAGACTCTCCAAGGCAAAGACAATGACAAATGGGAAGCATGCAAAGGCAAGCACAACCTCTGGGATGCAGGAACAGAGGAATGCTTCAACTGGTAGAACTACAACAAGGGGATTCTTGCAAGAAAAGCTAGGTTGGATAGATGCTACTTCACTCTGGCAGTAGCCAACCTGTTTAACAGGGTCAAGGAAAAGCCCAAATAAACCTCCTGTGCGTCAGATCACTACCCCTATTGATCACCTGTGATGACAAAGCATCCAAAATTAGGAATAGCTGGTTCACACCGATCCTCATCTCTTCACTCTCCCTAACGTCCAGGCAAGGATATCAGAAATCTGGTCCAAAGCATTCTTTAGTTGTTGGTCAAACTTCATTTCAAAAAACTTTTCAGCCCCAAGGAAATACTAACTACAGAGATGATCAAGATCAGAAAGACCATCTGGAAATTCAGCAAAAAGGTGATTCTACAGGAGAATCTGGCTCTAATTGACTCCCCATTGAGCATACCTGATCTCAACAAGGCCATTGAAGGGCTAAAACCCAACAAAACCCCTGGGCTAGATGGTCTCCCTGTAGAGTTCAGTGCTACAAAGAATTACTCACCCCATTCTTGCTCAGACTATGGGAGGAATCAGTGAGATACGAAGCCCTGCCTAACCTTATCAATACTAGAGTGATCAAGCTCCTCCATAAAAGAGGACCAAAGGAAGAGCTGAGCAACTGGAGACCTTTGACCATGCTTACAACAAGGTATAAAATCTTTGCCAAAGCCATTGCTAACAGGTTAACTGCTCACCTCTCCAAGTGGATTAATGAAGAGCAAAAAGGGTTTATAAAAGGAAGGAGAATATTGGAGGCAGTCATCTCACTGTGGGAAGGAATAGAGCATGCTAAAGAAAACAACCAAGACTTTGTATATGTCAAAGTGGATTATAATAAGGCCTATGATAGGCTAGCGTGGTCTTTCATCCTTGACAGCTTGAGCCACATGGGGTTTGGATTCAACCTTGTCAGTTTCGTCAAGACTCTATTTGGAAATGCTCACGTCAAGGTGGCCATCAGTGGAAGACTATCTGAAGCATTTACTCTCAATAGATCTATCAGACAAGGGTACCCCCTTGCGCCTCTACTCTTTGCAGTTGTTGCAGGAGATGGTCTTAACTACCTAGTCAAAGGCTAGATGGCTGACAAGCTGATAGAGGGGATCACTCTCCTGAACTCTGAAAAACAACAATGCCTGTCCCAATTTTCTAACGACACTAATAGGTTGGAAAAAACTGAAGACATGTCAGTCCAGAACTTCTGGAGAGCAATCACTATTTTTTGCTCCGCATCTGGCTCCAAAGTGAACCACTCCAAAATAGGAGTTAGGGCCTTCATCTCTCCCATCCCTAATTGGATGGCTGAACAAGGATGTAAAGTCATTCCAGAGGGGCAAGTGTTCAGGTTCCTAGGCATCCCATTTGGGTTTGGGATCACAATGAAACAAAGATGGGACTGGGTGCTTGAAACATTTAGAGGGAAACTGAACACATGGCTAGGGTTTCAAAGCAACATTCCTGGAAGAGTTATGGTAATCAACCACTATATGAATTGCCTACCTCCTATACTTCCTCAGCTGTTGGAGGCCCCCAGATTCCCACCCAAAGGAAATGATCAAATTATGCAGGAATTTTTGGTGGGCAGGGGACCCCTTCAAAATAGGGGCTGCAAAAGTCAAATGAAACATCTGTATTCTGCCCAAGAACTTGGGAGGCCTTGGAGTTAGAAATGTCAGTGCATTGGCTGACAAACTAGCCATCAAGACTGTCATCAGAGCTCTGGAACAACCAGAAGCTGAATGGGCGTGCCTTCTGTTTAGACACCTGGTGAGCTTTCGCATCAAAGGGAAAAGATGTTGGAACTAGCTCCCCTGGATCATAGTATTCTTCGGAACTCAAGAGATAACCCCCATAGGATCTGCCCTTCTCAAATCTATGGCAAGCTTGGGAGAGAGGGAGGCCCATGCTGGGGTTTAGTCAGGAACACATACAAGACCAAGGAATCAGAAGAGAGGAATCCATCTGGTGGTCCAGGGACCCAATTCCCCAAATCACTAAGCAACAGACCAGAACAGCCAAGAGAATCCATCACAAAGGATTCAAAGTTTGGGAGGACTTGTGGAGAAAAACCAACAGCAATTGGCTCACCTCAGAGCAGCTTATCATGATAGGCCACCTTTAACCTTGGGAAGTTCGATTACTGGAATCTAGGATACAACAGTTCCCACAAGGATACCAATAGATATTCAAAGCCGATGTCACTCCATCTTCCAAATGCATACGATGGAAAGGGGGGATAGCTCTTAAGAACCCCCCTGACTTCACAGCTGAGCAGGTCCCTCCCCTACATGTTACCCTTAAACAAAGATGGAATGTGCAGCTTGACAGGAAGCAGTGGAACTTCAAGTTCCAATCTATCTGAAACAAAAGTATTCAGCCCAAGCAGTCTGTTCTGCTGTAGCTCATCCTTCATAAATCTCTTTGGAAAGGGGCCAAAAGTAGAAAAGCCAACTAGAGTGATGGGTAGATGCATCAGGTGTAGACGAGCAGTTGAGGACATCCCCCACCTTTTCCTGAACTGCCAGACCAACATATCCATCCTCTCCCCCCTAGTCATCACCCTAGACCACCAAGTGAAGGAGTACGAGCGGAAGTGTGACGCGAGAGAGAGTGCGAGAAGAAGAGCACGACGATATGGTGAACTCGCTCTACTGTAATGTGTAGAGCATAGTGAGTTCTTATTAGGTTTTTACAAAAGAATATGTGTACATACCTGGCGGCCCGCCCACTTATCTGGGCGACCACATTGGGCTTTATACCCCAACAACCTCCCATACTTAAAGTCCAATGTGGTACTTTAAGTGTGAGAGAAGCATACATTAAACTACCCACTGCAGACGCATATGGAATCTTATCCATTTCAGCCTGTTCTTCCTCAGACACAGGACAATCTTGTTTGCTAAGTTTCACATATGGTGGCAATGGAACACTCAATGCCTTTCCCTTCTCCATATTGAAACGTTGCAAAACCTTGTCAATATACTCTGTTTGAGATAACCAAATCAACTTCTTTGATCTGTCTCTCTCAATGCGCATACCAAGTATATGACTTGCCTCACCCATGTCTTTCATGTCAAACGATTTTGCCATCTTTGACTTCAAAGCTGAAATTTCTTCCAAGTGCTTGCCAGCAATCAACATGTCATCCACATACAAAATAAGGATCAGCCAACTGCCATCCTTAGCCTTCTTTGTATATATACAGTGATCGAACTCACTATGTTTATAGCCTTGAGAAAGCATAAACTTGTGGAACTTATGGTACCATGCCCTCGGTGATTGTTTTAAGCCATAAAGACTCTTTAACAACTGGCATACCAAATCTTTATTGCCTTCCTCAACAAACCCTTCTGGCTGCTGCATGTAAATTTCCACATCTAAATCACCATGCAAGAACACTGTCTTGACATCCATTTGGTGCAACACCAAATCTAATATGGCAACCAATGCAAGAAAGCATCTCAATGTAGTCATCTTGACCACCGGAGAGAAGACTTCATCAAAGTCAATGCCTTGTTCTTGCTTAAAGCCCTTGGCAACAAGCCTTGCTTTGTACTTTGGCTGACTATCATGAACGGTGATCTTATACTTGTAAGCCCATTCACAAGGTAGAGCCTTTTTGCCCTGTGGTAATTTAACTAGCTTCCATGTATTGGTTTTTTGCAAAGCTGTCATCTCTGATTGCATGGCCACTTGCCAATTCCCGGAGTCCTTCATTTGCACTCCTTCCTTGTAACATGAAGGCTCATTGCAATCAGTCAGCATGACATAGTTCATAGATGGAACAAACCTATCAAGAGGTCGCGTGATACGTCCAGATCTACGCACAATAGGTGGCTCAGGCTCAGCCACAACCTGTGGTTCCAATCTATCCTGTCCTTGCTCCTCTTGAGCCCTGACATTTTGTCTTGCACGTGCAGGTCCATCTTCTTGGAAGACAACTCTTCTAATCTCCTCAACCCTCTCTGGTTTAGAATGATATTTGGACTCATTAAAGTGAACATCATTGCTGCGGACAACCTTTCTGGATTCGGGATCCCACAGTCTGTACCCGATCTCACCAGAATTACCATAGCCTAGAAAGATGCACTTTCTACTCTTTGGCTCAAGTTTGTTCCTAAATTCCTTTGGAACGTGAGTATATGCCTCACAACCAAAGACTCTGAGATGCTTGTATGAGGGAATTTTGCGTGACCATACCATCTCTGGCATTGAATCCTTCTGCAAAACCTTGCTAGGAGATCTATTTACAAGATGAATAGTTGTTGATATAGCTTCAGCCCAAAACCCATTTGGCAGCTGTGCATTAGACAACATACTTCCGACCTGCTCTTGTATGGTCCTATTCATCCTCTCAGCAACACCATTTTGAGGAGGATTGTAAGGAGCAGTAAGTTCACGTTTTATACCTTTTGACTCACAAAAGTCTTGAAAGGCCTTTGAAACATACTCTCCACCATTGTCAGTGCGTAAGCATTTAAGCTTCTTGCCACTCTGATTCTCCACAAGTGTCACAAACGTTTTGAAAACACTAAACGCTTCATCCTTGTGCTTGAGAAAGTAAACCCATACTTTCCTGGAGTAATCATCTATAAATGTCATAAAGTAAGAAGCTCCCCCTAGAGATAGGTTAGGCACATGTCCACACAAATCACTATGAACAAGTGCCAACTGTGTATCTCTTCTACTGCTTCTATGCTTATGTGGCTGCTGTGTTTGCTTACCATACAGACAATGTTCACAAAATTCAAAATCATTAAATGAAAAGCCAGGCAAATAACCAGAACGAGACAAGATTTCCATTCCCTTCTTGGATATATGTCCTAACCGGATATGCCACAAAGAAACGTTCGGCTGCTCGGTTACATTGATTACATTTTTAGAGACATTTGATACATAAATCATGTAAAGTCCTTCAGACTTTACTCCATGTGCTACTGTCATCGAACCCTTGGATATCTTCCACATGTTCTGTCCAAAAGTGGTGCTGTAGCCAGCATCATCAAGTAAACCTGTGCTGATCAAGCTCTTTGTAATTGGGGGAACATGTCTCACATTCTTCAGTGTGAAAGAAGAGCCATTCTGAAACTTCAATTGAACATCTCCAACACCTAAGATCTCACATGTCTGCCCATTGCCTAGCCGAACATGATCTTTAGTGGTCACATAATAGGTAAGCCACTCCTTGTTTGGAGACACATGAAGTGATGCTCCTGAGTCTATAATCCAGTCACTCAGTGCATTTCCATCAGATGCTGTAAGAAGAGCTGAGTCCATTGTATTCTTCAAGAAGTAGATGTCTCCTGACACTAGACCGTCATCCTCTGCAACAGTGTTTGTCACATTTATTTCTTGAATCTTCACTGAGGACTTGTTCTTCTCACTATGTTCTTCAGCTTTCTCTTTGCCTTTTTCTGCTTTCCATTCTCTGCAGTCTCTTTTCATGTGACCCTTCTTGCCACAATGGTAGCATTCTATGTCACTCTTGCCTTTAGCACTGCGGGACTTGCTACGAGACTGATTCCTCTTTCCACCTTTGTACTTTTCTTTGGTCCTTCCCTTGACAACTAAGGCTGTTCCTTTGCCTTTGTCCATTGTCTTTCTATTGGTTTCTTCAGTAAGCAGACTTCCTTCTACACCTACTATGTTCAAACCACCTGGAGGTGCAGAATTACTCAAAGCTGTGCGAAAAGTGTCCCAAATTTCCGGCAATGTGATCAACAGGAACATAGCTCTAACAGGTTCATCAAACTTGACACCTTGAGCTGACAATTGACTGTGGATGGTGTTGAATTCATTCAGATGATTGGACATAGGTGTCCCTTCTTTCATCTTCAAGTCAACAGGCTTCTTAAGCCAGTATACCTGTGAAGCTGCACTCTGCTTCTCATAGACAGCCACAAATCAACACTCTGGGAGTGCCGATATCAACACTCTGGGAGTGCCGATATCCTCAGCACCTGCAGTCGTAGGCCGAAACCCCAAATTTACAGAGTCGGATCTGCACCCGCTGAGACCACGTAGTCGAAAATGGCCTGCGCAGAACTTTGTCAAAGCCGAACGGTGGCCGAGATGACCTCAGAATGAAATTATGAGAACACCGAGCCCGTCGGCCTCACCCACAAGATTTGGAGCCGTGTCTTCGCCTGTCGAATCTCACTCCAATCTGAGAAGGTGACTCTGGCTACCTGCAAATGCTGCCCCGAGCCTCGATCTGAGCTTTGATACCAGTTGAAGGAGTACGAGCGGAAGTGTGAAGTGAGAGAGAGTGCGAGAAGAAGAGCACGACGATATGGTGAACTCGCTCTACTGTAATGTGTAGAGCATAGTGAGTTCTTATTAGGTTTTTACAAAAGAATATGTGTACATACCTGGCGGCCCGCCCACTTACCTGGGCGACCACATTGGGCTTTACACCCCAACACCAAGTAGGGTGGAAACAGCTGCTCTTAGGAGACTCACCTGGCCTTCTCTCAAGACTTTTGGAATAGATTTACAACAGAATTTTTGTGGATTATTTGGAAGCTCAGAAATTCTTTCGTATTTGTTCCTAACTTTCAAGCTCCTAGTTTGAAAACGTCATTTGCTGGATGCTCTGTGCAGGATGCCAACCTCAAGCTCGAACAAATGAGGATCTGCATGCATAGAGTCTCAATCCTTAAAAACTCTCTTGAGCTTTATGCAAGAAGGGCTGAAGACCTGCAGGGTTTGCTGGACAACAATGGCTCTCTGGATGTGATATACAATTGGGTGCAGGAGATGATGGATGAAGTGCTAGAGCTGGCAAGTAAATATGAAGAGGCCTTGAACTTTGCCAACAGGCTTCAGGAGGAAATCGATTGGCTGTGATAAGTGCTAACCTTCAAGATAACTGTTATGTATCCCAGGGATTATGGGAGCCCCTTTTTGTAAAGATACAGGAAACTTTGCTTAGGCCTACAGACTTTTCCCTTTATGTATCTAACTCTTTACCCCGTCCATGGGTGATCATATGTAATTTTGCCTCTCCCTTATAATTCAAAGCGCGTATTTGGTAAAGAATATATTCTACACACACACACACACACTTATATATATATACACACATCACACACACACATATAGATTAATGAGTTATATATATATATATATATATATGAGCAAGCCATGGTAAAGGAAAGAAAAATCGATGAAATATGTGAGAACTTAGTTCAAAAATCCACAAATTTTAATATTTCTTCTAGTATTTTCGGTTCGCTTCTTTGCAAGAAAGAAACTCGGCCGTTTCATAAAAGAGACATTTTTTAAGAATGTTTCACCTTATATAATTCTAGTTAAACTCAACGTAATGACTTTATCACTTATCGTTTTAGAAAGCCATCGTGACCCTTTCACTTGTTTTTTTTCGAAGAAGGTTAAATCATATTAGAAAAGGTAAAGAGAGGAATACAAAGGACCCACGCGCTAGGTGGCGTAGTCCCATTAGTTTATTTTAGTTGTCAATGAGCATTTCAATTGTAATTATAATACCACACTTCACCCAGTGCTCGGAAAAAGCAATTTTACAAACATACAAAATTCCCTTTAGAGTAGATTCAAAATTCCCTTTTAGGGTAGATTCAAAGAGGAAATTTTTAAAAATAAACGAATGTGTTTGCGACTTAAATCTAATTTCTTAAATTTTTAAGCAAGATTTTTCTTTCTCCCCCTCCCTTCAACCGACTATTTTGATTTTTCAACTCGCTCAAGGCTAAGATAAGGCACACTTTTTTCGAATACTACTCCAACCTATGGTTATTGGTGGATTTCATGCAGGGTGGTAGTGCACATACCACGTAGCTCTTAGTCCAAAATTGTGCGATCTAATTTTGTGAGGAGAAACATGCTACCTTTTACTTTTCAATGACATTTTTGGCATGCGAAATTAGGCGTGAAAGGAGAACAAGGAAGAGGGTGCAAATTTTTTTTTCCTGTGTTTTTAGCCTACCAAATGACCTCACCAATTTTGATAATTAATGCCCTTGTGCGAGCTTGTGTTGTTGTAAGAGGCCCATGTGAAGCTTCATCTTGTTGGTATGTCCAATAGATAGAGCCTCGATGCTAAGCCTCTGCACTGTTTGGCACGGGCATTTTCAAATGGGATCGACGGTGGGGGTCATTTGGGACGTCAGATGCATTATTGTAGATTCGGACGGTTGCGTAAATTTGGGGCGAAAATTAAATTCTGGCGAGCTAGTAAATTCAACCAATAGGTAAATTTGGATCCGCACTTTGAGCCTCGAACCCATGACTTCTCCCATGCAATGCATGTGCTCTAACCACCACGCCCGCATGCATTCATTGAAGTATGTGGCATTTCTATGCCACAGATGTGAATGCGGGCCGATTAGTCAATTTGGGCGAGTAGGTAAATTTGGGGCACGCGATCTTGTAAATTGGGGCTGCTCAATCACATGGATCACAATGCCCGAGCCTCACCTTTTTCACCTCCACCCTTGATCCCATTTGAATATGCCCGTGCCAAATAGTGCGGAGGGATGCTAAGGAGCCTTTTTAAGCTTGGCTAAAATTATTTCAATAGAACAATGGTGAATCATTCACACGAAAGATACATGTGCAAAAGCACTAATTATGATTTCATTATGAGTGAAGATCTAAATCAAATTCAATCAAATTTTGAAGCATGAAAACTAGGATAGTTGGAACAAGTGCATTTGCAATGATAATAGTGTATGGGGTTGTCCTTTATACCATCACACCACTTTTGTAAATGATTATTTTGCATCAGATCTACAAGGAAGCTTATCAAACATACATGCATATAATCAATGCTTGCTTATCCAGGTTTGTAATCTAGATTTCCAAATTGACATTGAAAAATTATGGTCATGTTTTCATTGGACCTTGATTTTTAAGGGTAATTTTTGGGCATTTTAGTTGTAAATTACAATAAATATCTAATATTTTTATATTTATCCTGGTCATCTAGTTAGCTTGTCTTGTGCTTGAAAAAAATGTTATTTTTTGGCCTGCAAAAGGCCATAGTGGGATGAGTGGATTTTTTGGCAATTTGTGGACCGTTAATTAAGAATCACGGATTGGCGACACATGTAAGGTGAGCTTGTTTCATAATGTATATGGCTCTTTCCATCATGTAACGTGGTCCTTTCTTATAATGCTCAATTGACTTCTTTGTTTTATAAAGGTTATATATATATTTTATAATGTAAATGGATCTTTTCATCATTGTAAGCTGGTTCCTTTATTTGATGCTCACATGATCTTTTTTCTTTTTTACATCTTTGTTTAGTTTATAAGTTTTATAAAGGTTATATTTTTCTTTTATAATGTAAGTGTCTCTTTTCATCATTGTAATTTGGTCCCTTTATTAACTGCTATTAGGAAATACGTAGCTTAGTAGATAATTGAGTAGATTACTTAATGGAGAGAGATAATTTTCACACACAAGAGATAATAGAGTAGAGAGAGAGAGAGAGAGTACACACAATATACGTGGTTCACCCAATGTGGGCTACGTCCACGAGAAAGCAGCCACTCAATGGCTTTAGTACTTCTAAACAAGAAGTAGGTTACAAAGAGATTATACCCTTTTGGAGCTCCCGCCTTGCTTCACTCTCACCACCTCACACCCACCTTGTTGCATCAACTTCACACTGTGAAATGTGTTACCATATACATGTGGTAGTGATGTGTGTGAACACACTAGGACCGCCGGGGCATTTTTTCCCTCTTTAGGAGGTTTCCCCCCCCGTGCATTGTATATACGCCCATCACTCTAGGGCTATCAATCTTTCCATTGCACACTAAGTAACACACTCTCTATTGTGTGCCTTGAGCTTCCTTCGTCTTCTCCAAGCTGTGTGTGTTTCTCTGCAACCCTAATTCCAAAAATTGGTATCAGAGCAGGTCACGTCCTCCCGGGCTTAGTCGCCAGCTGCTCCAGCACACGCCTGCTCACTTTCTTTGATTTTAGTGAGCTTTGGCGAGCGTTCGCGCCTGCTCATTTCGGCCTCCGTTTCCACTACAGGCAGTACTGCATAGGCTATTTCGTCATTTTGTGCAGAATTTCTATCAGTGTTGTTTTTTGCATAACAGGTGCCTTATAGTCTTCTACGGTTTGTGCTATATAGCACAGATTGTTCTCGCTCCGTTTCTCCTATTTTTGGGCAGTTTTCACATCAGGTGCACCATTTACCATGGCTGCCAACAACAACACAGATGTGTTCAAGATGTTTGCTGCTGAGGATAGGTTGGATGGGGACAACTACCCTATGTGGGCTTATATGATGCAACATGTTCTTGTGTCAAAGGGTGTCTGGAACATTGTGCAGGGCATTGATGTACGTCCTGGTTCTGAGGATGTAGGCGATGTTGAGGATGTTGCAGGTCTTGCTGCAAGGATTGCAGCTGTTAGAGTTGTTTTGACTACGGCAGAACAAGCTCGTTGGGATGTTAAGTATGCGCAGGCTCATGCATTGATTGCGTTGTTTGTGAAGCGCACCATTGTTCCTCACATCCGTTCAGCAAAATCTGCAAAACAAGCTTGGGATATTTTAGCAGGTCTTTATGCAAGCCGCAATGAGGCTAAAATTGATTTGCTGCGTAAAGAGCTGGAGTCGAAGATTATGCATGAGGAAGATGATATGGACACTTTCCTTGCTAGTGTCAAGGATATCAATGAGTAGCTTATTTCTGGAGGTGAAGTCATTTCAGACAGTTCCCTTGTGCAGACCGTTCTTGATGCCTTACCAGATTCCTACCAGACTTTTTCTAGTACTTGGAGACTCATGACCCAAGGAAATCCTGAAGTTGTCAAGTTTGATGCATTATGCACATTGCTGTTGCAAGAATCACTTTCCAAAAAAAACAGGACTAGGCAAACAGGCTTTTATTGCTTCTCAAAGAAAGGGTGGTAACAGTAATGCAGCCACTTCTTATGGTTCTGCTGCGAGTGGCAAAAACTCTGTTCCTAATGCTTCTGCTGGCAGCACTTCGTCTGGCAATTCCGGTGATAAGGGCAAAAAGAAGATGCGTTGCCATTATTGTAAAGCCAATGATCACTTGATCAAGTCGTGTCCTAGGTTGAAGGCCAAAGAGGCTAAGAAGAAAGAGGGTGGTTCCACTGCAAATGCTGGTTCCACTACAAATGCAGCCATTGTTGAGTCTTCTGTGAAAGAAGATTGTAATGCTGATGTTGATGCAGAATGGGCTTTTAGCGCAGAGTGCACTTACAATCCTGCTGTCCATGATGCATGCTTGTCAGTTGCTGCAGATTCACATGTGTGGTATTTCGACAGTGGTGCTACAAAGCACATTACCTCACACCGTGAATTGTTTACCTCTCTCGAGTCTGTCCCTCATGGGAATTCAGTCACTTGTGCCAACAACGCCTCTTATCCAGTTCAGGGAGTTGGAAAGATTGTGCTCACTGCTGCTAATAGCAGTTCCTTCACACTTGTTGATGCACTTTATGTACCTGGGATCAAGAAGAATCTCTTGTCTGTATCCGCACTTGCTAGACTTGGACTTGTAGTCAAATTTGTGGATGACAGATGTACAGTTCATGATCTCAGTTTTGGTGATGAAATTGTTGCATCTGGGCTTTTGTGCCGTGGGCTGTATAAGCTCACTTTGTATGACAAGTGTGGACAACATTTTGCAAATGCTATTGCAGATTCAAGGGCTATTTCAGATGCAAAACTTTGGCATGTACGTTTTGGTCATCTGAATTTTTCCAGTTTGCTACGTTTGCAGAAATCTGATATGGTTGCTTCTTTGCCTCCTCTTGAAGCACCTGTCAAACATGTTTGTGAAGGCTGTATTTTGGGTAAGATGCAGCGTTCTAAATTTCCAAAGGATGGTTCAATTCGGGCCACATGCAGGCTGCAGCTTGTGCATAGTGATGTTTGTGGGCCCATGCAAACTCCGTCCTTGGGCAATTACCTGTACTTCGTGACTTTCGTTGATGATTACTCTAGGCATGCATGGGTATTTCCGCTTAAAGCGAAGTCCGAAGTTTTGATGTGCTTCAAACAATTTCTGGCTATGGCTGAAAATGTCTCGAAATGTACTATGGGCACCCTCCGTTCCGATCGAGGGGGGGAGTATATGTCTCATGAATTTAATGCATTTCTGGCTAGTCGTGGGATAAAACACCAATGCAGTGCCTTATACACCTCAGCAAAATGGTGTTGCTGAGAGGAAAAACAGGTCACTGACGGAAATGGCACGATGTATGGTCAAAAGTCAAGCTTTGCCGCATTCTTTTTGGCTTGAGGCCATCATGTGTGCCACTTATGTACTTAGTCGTGGGATAAAACACCAATGCAGTGCCTTATACACCTCAGCAAAATGGTGTTGCTGAGAGGAAAAACAGGTCACTGACGGAAATGGCACGATGTATGGTCAAAAGTCAAGCTTTGCCGCATTCTTTTTGGCTTGAGGCCATCATGTGTGCCACTTATGTACTTAACAGGTGTCCTACGAAAGCTTTGCAGTCTATTACTCCATATGAAGTATGGCATGATAGAAAACCTTCTATTGGGCACATGCGTGTTTTTGGCTGTTTGGAATATGCTTTGGTGCCACAAGTGCAGCGCAGAAAATTGGATGATAAGGCTGTCAAATGTATTTTTGTTGGTTATAGTGCTGAAAGCAAAGGTTACAGGTTGTATCATCCGCAAACAAAACGTATTCTGGTTTCTCGGGATGTAGTGTTTGTGGAAGATTCTGTTCAGCCCTTGCTGTCATGTACTAGAGACAATAATGTAAGCTCACAGGACATTTATGACACTTTGTTGCCTCTTTTCAGTGGTGGAAATACGAATGTAAGTTCCAATGAGGCAAATGTACAGCCTATGGGGGTTTCTGAAAATGTTTTAGATCAGCCTATTACTGATGCAGATGTACATGATGTACTTGATGAGGAAAGGGCTGAAAATGAACAAGCTAGAGGTATGCCAAAATGGCTGGTGCACACTTTGCGTGACAGTAAATTGGATGCACCTTTGTCTAGTCGTACTCGTTCAGAATCTCGCCATGCATCTTATGCATCAGATTGTTATGCTTTGGCTGTGTCTAGCTTACATGACGTTGAGGAGCCTCTGACTTTTGATGAAGCACAGAATTCAGAAAATTGGATGGTTGCCATGCAATGAAAATATTGGTTCGAAGTGGGTTTACAAGTTGAAACGCAAGCCGAATGGTGAGATCGATCGCCATAAGGCTCGACTTGTTGCAAAAGGTTATGCACAGCAAAAAGGCATAGATTATGAAGAGACTTTTACTCCTACTTGTCATATGACTACTGTGCGTTTTCTATGTGCATTGGCAGCTCATTTTGGTTGGGATGTACATCAATCAGACATTGTTACTGCTTTCTTGAATGGTGACATATTTGAGGAAGTTTATGTAACCCAGCCTCGCGGTTTTGTCTTAAAAGGACAAGAGGACGAAGTGTGCAGATGTAAGAAGTCTTTGTATGGGTTGAAGCAATCTCCTTGTGCTTGGTATGAGAAAGCTGACACTCATTTCGTTAAACGAGGCTTTCGTAACAGTCCAACAGAAAGCACATTGTATGTAAAGCATGAGGGTGATGTACTTCTCATTGTGGTTCTTTATGTTGATGATTTGCTGATCACTGGACCAAATGAGAGACATATTGCTGAATTTAAGGCTGATTTGAATGCTACTTTGAAGATGAAAGATTTGGGGCTGTTGCATCATTATTTGGGTATACAGTTTAAGCAGTGTGATGGTGGTATTGCCTTGTGTCAGAAAAGTTACATAGAGACATTGCTATGTAAGTTTGGACTTGAGGATTTCAAACCTATTCCCACTCCCATGGAAACAGGTTTGAAGTTGAGTCTACATGATGCTGGTGATCCTGCTGATGTCACTCTTTACCAAACTGCTGTTGGCTGCCTCGTTTATATATGCAACACGAGGCCGGATATTCAGTTTGCAGTCTCACAGGTTAGTAGATTTATGCATAGCCCAGGGTCTAAGCATTGGCAGGATGTCAAGAGGATTTTCCGCTACCTTAGTGGCACTTTACATCTTGGCTTGTTTTATCCCAAGGGGGGATCACTGCCGCCAGACTTACATGCTTTTTCGGACTCAGCTTGGGCTGGTTGTTTTGACACACGAGTGTCCACAAGTGGTTTTTGTTTCATGCTTGGCAGTTCATGTATATCAAGGTTGAGCAAAAAGCAACCTACTGTGGCCACTTCGAGTTGTGAGGCTGAGTACAGGGCAGTCTTCACAGCTACGGTTGAGTGTGTATGGCTCAGACGCCTTATGGCTGATTTGGGTGTTGGACGGGACACTGCCAACACTATCTACACTGACAGTCAGAGCGCATTGGCAGTTGCGAGGAACCCAGTTTTTCATGCTCGCACAAAGCACATTGAGGTGCATTACCACTATGTCAGGGAGAGGCTCTCAGCAGGAGAGATCAGCTTGGCTTATGTGCCAACACAGGACAACCTTGCAGATCTTTTCACAAAGGCATTGTCTCGTGAGAAGCTTGAAGCTTTCCGCAAAGCTTTGGGCTTACTCCCCTTTGTGGACTGATCCTGTCCTCAGGGCATGGTACTTCCCTTTACTCATGTGCCAGCTCTCGTTCACCGCATCACTCCAGGGGGGATTTGTTACCATATACATGTGGTAGTGATGTGTGTGAACACACTAGGACCGCCGGGGCATTTTTTCCCTCTTTAGTAGGTTTTTTCCCCCGTGCATTGTATATATGCCCATCACTCTAGGGCTATCAATCTTTCCATTGCACACTAAGTAACACACTCTCTATTGTGTGCCTTGAGCTTCCTTCGTCTTCTCCAAGCTGTGTGTGTTTCTCTGCAACCCTAATTCCAACAAAATGTGTGTAGAAATGGCCTCCTTTTATAGGCCAAAAGGGTTGTTCTCTCTCATGAGAGGCAACCATGTGTAGCCGCCCTTGTGTAGATAAGTCCAAATCGGACCCTCTAATTTGCCCATTGTGGCCGCCTTTGAGAAGACAAGTCTGCTTTTGAATTTGGCCACCGGCCAACCGATCGATCGTTTTCCGACCACTTTTTGATCGCTGTTCGGCCATAATATTTTGACAAAAAAGAATATTCCGACGAAGCCAGTTTTGAGCTTGGGCTTGAGACTGGCCATGAAAATTTTGATTTTTGACGAGTGATTTTATTTTCCGCCTAGTTATTTTTCTTCACGCATGATGGTTTCTCCTCATAATGGGGGCCTTACAAATGTGCGCTTTTAACACAGAAAATTACAAGGGATAAATTAGGCTCCATACTTTACAAATATTCACTTGACTTTTAAAAATAAAATCTTTGTTTAGTTTATATTTTTTTGTTTATAATGTAAATGGATCTTTTCATCATTGTAATTTGGTCCCTTTATTTAATGCTCACTTGATTTTTTTCTTTTTTAAATCTTTGTTTAGTTTATAAGTTTTATAAACGTTATATATTTCTTATATAATGTAAGTGTCTCTTTTCATCATCATAATTTGGTCCCTTTATTTAATGATCACTTGACTTTTTTAAAAATCTTTGTTTAATTTATAAATGGGTCTCTTCATTTAAGGATCTAATGACTTTCTTGTCAACTTTTTGATTTAAAACATACCTTTTTTCTTGTAAATTTTCTTTTCATTTACAGACAATTTCTAAGTAAAAAAATATAAATTTTCTTTAAATGAAAGAAAAATTTCACCACCACTAAGATTTTTTTTTTCAACTTTTGGTTTTAATATGCAAATGTCACCTTATTACTTTAGGGCATGTATTATTATTAGAAATTACCTTTATAATTTTTTCACAAGTAAGATTTTTTAACTTTTTTTGTTTTGTTTTGATATGTAAATGTTACCTTGTTACTTTAGTGCATGTATTATTATTAGGGGTTAGGTTTAGACATTTTCAATATTCATTTCTATCCTAAAGATATTATGGATTTCTTTCATTTCATAGCATGCATCATTTTATTGTGTAATTTCTTTTATTGATATATTTGTACAAGAATTAGATCAATTTTTAAACTCTTACTAATATTTTATATGTTTTATGTTTTTATGCGGTCAATTAATATAACACTCATATATAAGGACATAAAAAAAAGCGAAGATTTTTGATGCAATTCCTTTAATACCATTGAATTGAATTGTTGGATGTTCTCCATGTGACATTTGAACATTTTTGGATTTTAATGTGTGCATATGGGAGTGCCCCCCTCTCTCTCACTATGTTGGAGTCTCTCTCTCTCTCTCTCTCTCTCTCTCTCTCTCTCTCTATATATATATATATATATATATAGCCGTCGTAAATCTTTACGTTGTTTGAGTAGTAAATATGAACATATTTAAAAGCAAACTACAATGTTGTGACAAAAAAAACCTTATGCCTAAAATGCTTTGGCTTTTATGACAAAACATTAGCTTTATGTGTATGCTTCATCTCGCTTATCATTGACCTTACTAAGGTACCCCCCACCGTAATTTGTAACATGGGGTGATTGTACCACACTATGTCATTGTCACACGTCGAATGGGGATCGTTATGTTATTTAGAGTGGACGTTTAGAGCAATTGTACCCATTTGGGTTGCAATTAGCTCAACCTCTTTTAGTAACAATTCATAATTCACCTTGGGATTCTGTGGATTGCCTACCAATGTGTGAAATTCCCCTAGATTCTCCAAAGTCTTGAAGTGCTCAATCTTTTCCATGTCTCACATTATTTTTGAGCTTTGAAAGCATCAAAATAAGTGCAATGTATAAACGAGTGATAAAATCACCAGGCCTGCCTAACAATGCTGATTAAAATGAAAGCTTTTTAACAATGTATGCAAGCAAGGTTGTGTGTGTGTGTGTGTGTGAGAGAGAGAGAGAGAGAGAGAGAGAGAGAGAGAGAGATCAACTTTCTAAAATAAACCAATAATTGCTCGCTATCATGTACTCAACCTTACGACACTATAGAATTGAGTTGAGCAAAATTTTGCAATTTAAAAGATTCAAATGTAGAAGTCCTTTATCACTCAAATTAGGGTTTCTATCATGTCGTGCAATATATTCCATATTTCTTATATGCTCCGCCGTACAAGCAAACGTTATCGTTTGCAAAATTTATCTTCTTCCTCACATCCATTTGAAATTGTTTTAAATGAGTTCAATGTTATCCAAATGCAAGTGTGTATACTAATTGTGTACGCAGTGTCTCCCACATAGATGGAAAGAGATAGAAAGAGGAGCATTCCTTGAAGGATGGATGAGTGATTCTAATTGAGCTACCAAGTCAAGAATCCATAATGTGCTTAAAATAAAAAGTAGTTATGAACAATCGATTGCATCTATTAATTAGATACCATACATCCCTTTTTGGCGCAACCACCAATATAGATTATCATTAGTCAAAATGTACATGGAAATCTTATTTATTTAGGAGAGAATCTTGGACATTTATTGTGTATGTTTATGGACATTCATGGGCTTTGGTGATTGGCTTTAGTACAATTTATCTTGAGCCTATATGCTCTTGAGTTGTTTTATTTAATAGAGAGAGAGAGAGAGAGAGAGAGAGAGAGAGAGAGAGAGGATTTAGGACATGACTTGTAATTATTGCAGCATGCGACTCTTGCACACTTTTATTAGGGATAAATACCACCCTCAAAACATATGTTGCAAGCTAGGAGCTCTTCTTCATCTTCAAGCAGCGACCCCATGTCGAGAAACTTCTGTTGGGAATTTGAAGACATCAATCAATAGCAGCTCACTGATGGTGCAAACCGTACTCCGAGCAAGAAAAACCAAGTGACACATCTTTCCGAGCGAAAGTTCTCAAAATCTCAATACAAAATGCATATTTACTCAAGCTATATATTCAATGACAACATGCAGCTATCTTTTTTCAAGCTAGGGGTGAAGCCTACCTTGGTAGCAAAAAACTCTCCCAAGCTGAAGATTTTTTCCTTTCTTTAAGTGAAACGAGCACTATACCAAAATGGAATAAATATCAAGTCATCATGGATTGAACCAACCGGATTTTCAAGGGAACAATATTATGATGAAACTCTAGCCCCTCCTAGCCCCTGGAATAGCTCTACTTTTGTTAGTGCGGCCTGATGCATAAACTCATGAACTATAGAGTTTAAGCCGAGGACACGAAAGAACACAAAATACATGTGTTTGCATGGCACATACATGAGGTGCTGGATATCTCTTTTTAGGAAGTCCCCACAAGTACATTGAGGAAAGTCTGCAATGGTCACGGCATAAGTCATACCCTTTTGAGTTGAACCATCAACGCTAATGTGGAAAACATGCAAAGCATTTGGCACCAATATTACCTCCCTCACCAATTTTTCTTGCATGCTTCTTCCCAATTCAATACGGTCATGGAAATCCTTGGTTAGTTTTGACCTCCATGTCGCTTGTTTTCCATCTCTAAACTTTGCACAAAAAGAACTAGGTTGCGGCCCATTCTGCCTTGAAGGGTGGTTTCCCATAGGTGTGCATGCATAATTGCCACCTAACAAAACAAATCCATTCCTTTGAAGCATCTCAACCTCCGAAGGCAAAAGGAAAGTTCCCTCATTCACAGTCCATGTTCCAGGGGCAGGTCCAGGAGGTCCAATAATCATGTCATTGATATTCCAAGCATGACTATTGCTACTGTTGCAAAACCAGACAAATCCCTCAACAACCCCTCCTAGTTTAGGTCATGCAGCTGGATATCTCCTCCTTCCCCAAAAAAGGGTGCTGGAACTCCCATTTTAATGTTGCTTCAAGTCTCATTTATAAATCTACCACAACGTGCTGTCTCACCAAGTAAAACATTGAAACATGTCATTTTCCTACCACGCTCTGTTCTCCGAATTGCCTAAACTGTTCTTGGTAGCTTTTTCTCTAGCCACATCTTTGATGTCGCAAATTGGCCGACTTGTTTTGCGCTCTACAATTGACTGGTGTGGTAACTGTAACAAACTCAGGCCTATGGATATCCTCCCGAGAGTTTCATCAGAGTCAATAAAGATAGGTCTAGTTTTGCGCACACTCTTTTCCCTTATTGAATCTCTATTCATCTCCGAGCTTGGAATTGCATTTCAAGAACTGCCTATGATGTTGCATCTACTAGTTTTCTACCAGAGCCACTCCCATATTGATTGCTCATAAATCTTGCAGCAAGATCTGCCATGATTGGTCTTGTAGACGTCTATACACCCTTCAAGTAAGCATTGTAATGCACACTTTGTAAAACTACCAAAGACAAATCTGCACACGTGGCTTCATAAAGACCTACGTTCAATTTGTAACCAATTGAAGCTTGCATACTTGCATGTTTCACCTCTGATAGATTTGTTCTTGGAAAATACATCTATCCCCCCAATGAGACACTCTAACATCCCACCATGATAGCCAAGTTTCCAGAGGAGGAATCTCTCCTATAATTGCATGTCCTGCTCTCCAGAACTGTCTGAGCTCCTCCATACATACTTTTGTCGAGTGTTTAGATGTAGCATGCATCCATTTACGACACAATACTTTATGCTCTTCTTGAAAAGATGGACGTATACACTTCACAGTGTGCCTAATCATGCTTTGTTCCCAGTGAAAAACACAAGATCGCTGCTTGTTTGGCATCCTTTTCTTAGCTCCACCAAAGTAAATAGTGCGTACTACAATCCAATTTGCATTGGCCTCATCTTCCATGAACCTTCTAAATTTAGGCTTATCATAACCTTTATCAACCACAACTTTATTGAGCATGTTCCAAAACTCTATTTGAGCTTGTTTGTTCTCCACAATGAACTCACAAATTGCCAAACTCAATAGTTCTCTAACGTATGGGTCATAAACATGTGCTGACATTGTAGGCCAACCTTCCACATGATGCACATGATCAAAGTGCACCCAGAGTTTCCTCCCAGGCGCATGCGGTTCACAAGGTCAACACCACTTCCTGGCCCCATATTAGACATCTTAAATACATGTGTTTGTTACCCTAGTCCTAGCTGTCCTGGAAAGAGAACACTATGAATAAAAGGATACCTTGAATTTGCTTTTAGACTCAAGATGGACTCAAGGCCAACAGCTGTAATGCCCTTTGCTCTTTTCAAGCTCCTTTGTACTCGACGCTTATCCGACAAAGGTGTGACAACATCGAGAAAGCTAAAGAACTCTTGATCACCCATCAGAGTATCAACATCACATGTTTTTGAGATAAGCTTATCCATAATAATTTCTTCAGCAGTAGCTCTTTCTAGTTGTTTTACAGTTGTCATGGGCTCAAAGGCCGCTCTATGCAATAGAGCATCTGAAATTACTTGGTCCGCACTTCTGCTCTTCCCTTCAGCAACAGGATGTTTATGAAAACCAAGGTGTATATCACATCTAGACATGCTAGTCTTTTCAACAGGAATGCAATAATAAATTACCACCACACAAGTTCCAATGCACTAAGGAATTTGACAACAATGAACAAACTAATTTTCCATTATTTGCATCCAAAATACCCATATATTAGGAGCACGTGATAGTCTCCCCCGCCATTGAGACTCATTGTATGTCTTTCTATGCTGAAAATAAGGACAATCCATATTTGGGCATCACAAATGGCCACTACAACGACTAAAGGGAACCATCCCCTTGAAAAAATCACTCTACATGTTACACATTCTGTCCAAGCATGCCCATCATATCTCTGCTCTATTCCATACATTGCTGACAAATGTTTTTGTGGAGGGAGTACATAAGCAATGTAGCTATCATATAATGTCGGCATTTCCAAAACACTCTCAACCTTTTGTATGGATGATAGTGCAACATTTAGATTAGTCTCCAATAGAAGTGCATGAATGGCAGCAAGCACACTTTTAATACTTGAATAGCTTGCATGTGTATTTTTGTCATCAGCAATGATTGGTGACAACTTTGAACCTGCAGAAGGATAAGCTTTATGACTATCAACTTGAATCTTGTAGAACTGTGACAGCTTGTGGTCTAGCATGTAGATCAACTCGTTTGATTCATTGTAATCATGTTCAAGCTTAATCTATTCACAAAGCAATGTTTATGTCCGTAAAGAGAAATCAGAGTCCCATTTCAAAATGATCTTTCAAGGCTTGTACTGTGATGGTTTCATATTGACTGTCAAAGACAAGAACTAACTTCTGTCCCCGGGAAGGGCCGAAGAGGGTGATATGGCGACTCATTTCCTCAAACCTGTTTGTTGCAGAGAAAGCTGCCACACAGAAAACAAGAGCAAATATTTTTAATGAATAAGGACTATTCTTGAAAAGGGCAACCTAATAGCATGATGCAAAGCCTCCATCAAGGCCAGACAAATTTTTAAGAGTCCAAAGAGTTAAACTTGGCAAGTTTGAAACAAGGTAAGGCCTAAGCAAGTCCTGTGTCATTTTTCATAAGCATATATACATATACATACGCCTGAATATTAAAATATACGGTATTGTGTGTTCATACATTTTTACACACACTCTTGACTCTTGGCTTGAATTAAGGCCTCTTCAAAATTTCATCTAAATGTAGGTATACGTGTGTGTGTGTGTGTGTGTGTGTGTGTGTGTGTGTGTGTGTGTGTGTGTGAGAGAGAGAGAGAGAGAGAGAGAGAGAGAGAGAGAGAGAGAGAGAGAGAGAGAGAGAGAGAGAGAGAGACTCTTTGGGCATGAAATTTAGATTACTTGTCTCTAAAGAGCTAAAACTATCTACATTACTCCATGGGTGGTATGTAGCATGTGAGATTGGCAAGACACGAAAGAGATGATTGTACTTGGTGGAACAAGACCATAAAAGGAGGAAGTGCTACACAACCACACATGACATGCCTTGCTAGTTGAAAACATGGCATGTGTGGGTGTTGCCACTTATTTGTGCAAATTTGGTTTTTGAAGAGTGTAAAGGTTGTCCATCTTCTTGTCATGTTTTGGGTTCTTTATATAGTCGATTGGCTTTGAAAAGAGCCCATGTTTTTGAATACTCCTGCTCGCAAAATATATTGATGATAGGCTGTAGTAAGAGTAGCTCCAAGGAAAGGTCCCACACAAAAGATCCACTGCATACACACAAAAAATCATGAATCTAGTATTCACCCAAAATTTGAACGCTTAGGTCTTATTGAACCCTCAGGTTATTTTTTGACCTTAGAGCAAATTCAATCTGCACGACGGAGTGCAGACCTGCTCGGCTCCTGCTCTACTCGCTCAGTGTGAGCCACACCTGCCGTTCGAGCTTAGTGTCAACCCTAAACCTGTGTGCTCATCACACATTACCGGCGTGGCCCGAAATGGCTCCCAAACGGTCAATACTCATTATAGCAGGGTGCATCAAACACCCTCGGATACTCATTATAGTAGGGTGCATCAAACACCCTCGGATACTACTTGAAAGTATGTCACATCAATGCGAGATAGTTTCAAGCAGTATCTCAGGGTGTTTGATGCACCATGCTCCCCCCTTTTTGCTGTGTGAGTTTTGGTAGTATCCTTGTTTTTGCATGTGATGCGTGGTCATGTGATCAGGAAGATTATGTGCCCATGTTCTAGGGCATTTTCTAGCTTGAGTAGCACATGGGGGTTTTGGTCTAAGATCAAAAGTAGCACAATGGGTTTTGATCTAAGCTACTGGCAATGTGTGGAATTTTTTTTCTATTTTGGTATGAGCAAGGTGCGAAAATCATGACCCGCCATCAATTTTTCTTAGTTCCCTTGTCTGATTGAGCCTCAACATTCCCTTGTATTTCTTTGAATATTGGCTGCACAGAGTGTCACAAGCTCTCATATTTTTTGGCACAAGTGGTGGGACTACTCCTGAGGGGTGGTTTCCGGTACAGGACTTACTTTGTTGCATATGGAGTCGTTCATCCACCTGTTGATTTCTCAACTCGACAGATTGCAAATTATAACTAAATAAAATTATGTTGCTATGCTGGAGGTCCACATATATTACCCCAATTTAACCTTTATATCAAATGTGGCCTTGATGGATAGATGCCTAGGTTTTTTGTCCGAAACTATACCGCATTGCGATGCGGTATAGTTTCGAATAGAAAACCCGTCATTCTTTCCCTGGATGTTGTCAAGATGCCAGCATAAGAGGAATTTACAAATTGCACCAAGATGATCAATTGTTCCCTCTCTTTACATGTTAATGGGAGTATTCAAGATAGTACTTAGGTGTCTCACATTGGCTCATTATGTGCTAGGTGAGTTCTATACTCACTTAGCATCAGTGTGTGCTGTATTTTTCAACATATGCGTTCATAACATCTAAACTATTAAGACTACATCATGCCTAAAGGAAAGGAGGAATCTATGGAGGACATCTACTCCAAGTTTACAGGTTTTTTTTATATAAAATTCTTTATGTCTGATCTTGTGGTGTTCTTCTCCTATCTAGCACTTTAGATTGGGCCGGGCTGTTTGGTTGAGAGATAATGATAAACTGGTTTTTGAATATTCTGTGTATTTTGGACTCCGGCTTGTGCACTATTTAGTAATGGAATATATGCTCAAATTTTGGGTTGTTTTATGTGGAAAAAAATCTCTAAAGAACATTTGGTATCTCCTTGGTGGAGTATTACTTGGTATTGAGGTATTGCCAAATCTTAAAAGGATTCATTGAAGATAAATAAACTCACATTACCTAATGATGACTAGTTCTCAGTTTTAGTTCATTATGGTTGCCTACTGCTTTCAAGTACCCGAATGCTGTCTGGTTTTTCTACTGCACTAGCTTGATCAAGTGCTCACCATATACAGATAGTAATTTTTTTTCCGGCATGTTGTAGCATTGGAATATCTCGCCTAGTTTTTGGTTTTGTGCCCCTATAATAAGATGATCTAGGCTGTGCTCTTTTAAACTCGGCCTTACATACTCTCATTTCATTTCATATCAGGTAGAAGTTGATTTTTTTTGCACTACAAATTGACCCGCATGATGCCGGTTACAAAGACTGTGAAAACTTATATTCTTTAGCTTATTATGGTTACTCTTTGGTGAGTGAGAGGGTGACTTTGGGAAAATACTTCGGCTGGTCTTTGGTTTTTTTTTAATACTATTTCTTTGGCATTTACTGTTTGGGCCTTTTCCTACTTGATTCTTTGACTTGCCCAATTGTGCTGGTTGTGTTTCAGAGAATGGCACTTTGGCCTGCACTATAAAAACATACTTTCTGATTTGTCTGCTCTTTTTTCCATAATGAGAAGAACACATCTACAGTTTTTGTTTAATATTGGCTAAAAAATTGATAAGATTGACTTTAATATGTACTTGGTTAGCAAGGATAAAAACAGGAATTTGTTACTGGCTTTATGGAAGATTATATTGGCTATGATATAGGAAGAGAATCAGCTGTTAATAATGATGGCATTTGAAAGGATTAAAAATTTGGTTCTTAATTCTGGTAGTGGTATAGTTTCAAAAACTCCAAACATATGTTTCAGACTCCTCTGGTTGGTCTGCTAGTCCTATACCTTACTGTGTCATTCTGATGTGTGTTGGTTTGGCTTTTGCTAATATACTACAGAGGCCTTTTAGGCTTTGTAAATGAAATAAAATCAAGCTGTAACTTGGTTCATACATAACCAGGTTGTCCTTTATCTCTTCAAAAGATGTTTTAGCCATTGAAAAACTGATATCTAGTGTAGGATTGTATGTCTCAAGCTAGCTTGTGCTTGCTCCTATGGGGTAAATCTCCCGGATCTGGTTAAAGAATGAGTTTGGGATTTCAAAAAAAAAAAACCAAGTTTTTTGATAATCTCTTTAAAGCTCTTTTAACTAAGGATTTTATAAACTAAATTTGGAACTAACTTGATATATAGTAGCTTTGTGAGAATCTCACTCTCCGGGATAGAGTGGCTAAAAACCAAGGACTCTTATTCTGTTTTCAAGGAAAAAGCAAAATACATGTAGAGAACTGTTTGTTTTTTCATTGTGACATGGATAACAACTGGGATGCCCAACATCACTTGCGTATAGTCCACGTGCTAATGAATTGTTTTCTTGTGGCTATGGGTGCAGATGAGGGCTACCCCTTCTTTGATAAAAACATTCTCTTCTAGGTGGTTGATGACATGAGGCTTATCGTTTCCCTTGAAGCAGCATCTACCCTGACTTAGGGATTACTTTCTCCCTTGTTATACTCTAATTTCTTCACTACCTTGTACAAAATTTATTCTCGATAGCAAATAAATTATTGTACAAATCTATTGTATTTTGCTAGAATTATTGGTCTGTGAACAGATAGTGTTCGTTTGTGCGTATGTATCTATTTAGAACTGCTACACACACACACACACATACACACACACACACAATTTTCCACAATATTAAAGAATGCAATTTATTTAATAATTCTAGAAGACATACACAATGACAAACTAAATCCTTGTAATTAAAATTATTTTAGTGCTCCATAATATGCTGCAAGAAAACGCAAGCATGGATGCAATTATTTTGCCCATGTTGAAATGTTTATTTAAAAAGTATTGAATGAACTTTGTTAAAAGAATTTTCATCCCATTTTTCTTTGCATCACAATTAGACTCTTTAACTAAGAGCATTCTAAAGTTCAATGCTTTGTAAAAAACTTATAAGACATCAATGAGTCTCAGAATGGAGATCATTAAATTTTTTTCCCTCAAATTTGAAAAGAACTTGTCATGATGGACAAAGCAAACAACAAATAGTTTTAAGGACATTTCAACAATTCCAAAAAGGACATCTAATTATAAACACATATAGCAAGGGCTTAATATATTAACCTTTCATGAGTTTGCAATCAAAACATAAGCATGTTTATTGGACAATCAAAGAATGTGACACATCGATCCACTTGTGGAGAGACAAGGTGAACAAACCAACAAGTTGAATCACACATTTATTCTTGAAAAGAAACCACTTTGTGGTCATACGCACTCCGTAATAACCAAAATGAAATTAATTAAAACGACTAAGAAACACAAAGTCTATAGAAAGTGCACCATCACGCCGACATTGTTTTATTGTCTTTTTTAGGTATCCAAAGCTATTAAAAAAACTGTGAACGCAATGAATGATATGCCTAATTATCCATGTGAAAAATGTGGGAGATTTTTTTTATGCTTGCAACAAGTTACACAAATGCCTTAACCAATGTGCTTACACAATGGAGATAGAAAACATAGAAGAGGTAATAATTTATTTTGTTGCCATGCATGCAATTGCAAGATGAGTAGTTCTAAGGTGTCATGCATAGGATTTAACGAGCCTGTAACACCAGTCATGCAACTAAAATCTATTGAAGCATGCTTGGCCTCTATCACATATCGTTTATAGAAAGATTCAAAAATTGACTTATGATGGCCAATATGGTTTGCACTAAAGTGTAGTTAATGTTCTTGCAAACATAGAAAAAGCACAACAAGTTTTTTCTTTTTTTCCCCCAGAGATAAGTATTCAATCTTTGTAGGCACCACACACAAGTTAGTGTTTACACATTCCTACTTGTTTGGCATTGTGAGACCATTATTGACACTAAAGGCTATACATGCTCTTTTCAACAGTTCTTTATGTAAGAGCGAGAACATAGCCATAAATGACAAATGACTGCACACTTCCAAGAAACATCAAAAGAATTGATTCCCTTGCAAATAGACATAGATGAGATGGATGCCTGGCCTCTATCACAGATTGTTTATACAAAGATTCAAAAATTGACTTATGATGGCCAATATGGTTTGCACTAAAGTGTAGTTAATGTTCTTGCAAACATAGGAAAAGCACAACAAGTTCTTCCTTTTTTTTTTCAAAGATAAGGATTCAATCTTTGTAGGCATCACACACAAGTTAGAGTTTACACATTCCTACTTATTTGGCATTGTGAGACCATTATTGACACTAAAGGCCATACATGCTCTTCTCAACAGTTCTCTATGTAAGAGCGAGGACATAGCCATAAATGATAAATGGCTGCACACTTACAAGAAACATAAAAAAAATTTGATTCCCTTGCAATAGACATAGACGAGATGGAGGATGAAGATAGTATTCACATTGATTTTATGCTACATGGCGTCACTATTGTTGAGCAAGTGGTTGATTATAACAATAAAATTTTTCATGTTGCAATGTCGAAGGGTAACATCCCACTTGGCTTATTTGCAGATGAGTTCTATGAGGAGATTAGGTTTCCTAAAATCTTCTTTGGAGAGCTTCAAAAACATCATCATCACTTACGAAAACATTACCAAACAATAGCAAAATGGGAGTTGATGCACAAAGACCAACATTTCAATCTCAACATTGGAATTTTTTTTTTCAAGTCAGTAAAAATCATGACACAAATTGTGCTATCCTCCATTCAGATACGCCTCTACAAAGCAAAACTTGATGGAACACATTGTGTCTAGGGACTTTTGTGAGGACACAAACGTAGAAAAATTTCTCTGATCATGATTGGGCTATACATATTTTGAAGCACTTTGTACTTCTCTTGACTATAAAGAAAAATATTTTTGGCATGATTTGACAAATTGGGCCATCAACTTTCTTTGTTACATTCTCTTCAATATGGAAAGACCTTGTCAACACATTGCCACAAATAGTCCCACTTAAATGAGAAGACAATGAGAGCAGTACCTCCTTCCACAAATGTTTCCTCAAAGTAGATCCAATAACAATAGCTCGATTCTACCTTAACCGCTTCATATCCATGAAAAAATACTCATTTAAGACATCATAATATGCAAGAAAATTGATGACTACTTCTTCATCAAAAAGTTCCAAAGTCACGGAGTGAACATGACTATGGACTTCCTTGGGTTGAATAACCTCCTCTATTTGATTGTGAGAAGGATAGCACCTGCACCCCTATTACATTTGTAGACAAGTACATAAGTACAAATAGCTCCAAACTTGTGTCTAGCCTTTAAGAAATACAAAGATGTCATATAAAAAACTTAACTCAAGAAAGGAAAATGTTGTCACTTTGGTTTCCCAAGGTCTTTCATCCCTTTCACAATCATTTTAGGACCCACTATCACCAAAATCAAACTAGGAATAAGAAACTCTTAATTGTAATAAAATTAGCCTTGATACACTTGGCATTAAAAATGACATGCTTTTTGAACATTGGTTATAGAACTTGAAATTTTATTTTGAAGTATACACTTTGGAAATAAGTGACACACTATTGATTGCAACACTATTTATGAAACGACATATGAAGTGCATGTACACAAAAAACTTCAACATCATAATTTATTTCATCTTGAATTCACAGATGGTGTGTTATGGATAGAGACATCATGGCCTACAAATATAAAAAATAGCATGCTATGAGCAATAAAACCAATGAATCTACATACTTGATGAATCATACATGCACACAATCAAAGACATACACAATCTGAGAGAGACAGAGAGCAAGGGGGAGGGTAGCATGCACACCTCTTAGAGCAATGTGCTATACTTGCATGCGAGAGTGAGAAGAGTAGGAGAGAGACATGGGAACTGGATACAAATCTGCCCGCGTGCAAGAGTGAGTGTTTCCCTCTTGCACGTGTCTACTTATATATTTCTAAAAATGATAAAAAATGATCACAAATGTCCACTTCGACATAAAATGGCCATTCCATAAAGATCTCTTTATTGATAGATTATCCATAAACTAGTAAAGAGCTCATAAATCAAATTTTTTTGCCACTTGTTAATTGCAATAAATAATTGTTAATCAAATCCCATTACATACCTCTTTGTTAGGAAGTAATTGCCTTCAATTGCTATGTTATTAATCTGTAAATCATATTTGTCAAAAATAGTTGTTAACATTACATGTCAAAAGTATCATGTAACAAAATAAAAGCTCATAAAAAATAAACTAATTTGCATATGCCTTTGGTCAACCACATGATGCATATTCTTTGTCTCATTCCATCAGAATAAGTAGTTTGTGTTGTATCATGACATATCAAGATATCATTGGTCACAAGCATCATTCAATAACCAAGTTCCATCAATTCCACGTCCAAAGCCATGAATAGTGTCGACATCATATAATCATAAACCAATCCACATCCATATATTCCACATCATTTCCATTCTATACTTGGGTTGACAAAATCATGTTAGTAGCAACCATGGTTAGAAACTATAGAATGATTTTGTAATGAGTGTTGCTTAAGTCAATGAATTTAGATTGATAGATAGTGTTCCCTAAACTGACACATCTATACTTGTGCTGCTTAAATAGATGGATCTACACCTTTACGTGCAAAAAATGATTGAAGGTGCATTTGTTGTAGTGTTGCCTAAATTGGCAAATCTAAACTAAAAGAAGATGATGTTGCTCAAACCAATGGATCTACACCACCCAGGACAATAAGTGTACACTATGAACTAGTGAATCTATGTACATGTGACCAATGGCACTAGACAAGGCATAATGAATAGTACATTACTACTTGTTTGACACAAAATTTGATGGTTTTGAGTAGAGAAGTATTGACAAAGTGTTGTCAATTGTTCCAAATCACCTTATCTCATGTGATTAGGTTTATAGCCTAATAAAAAATCACTTCAACAATAATTTCATTCAATTTAAGTACAATCCAATAATACATGGTTTGTTTCATAGATCATTAGACTATATATAAGGAAAATATTATAAAAATAGGAATGTCTTATTAGATGTAGATACCTACCAGATCTCAACCATCTAAAAATTTTCATTGGAATTTTCCCCTATCTCAAACTGCTGGAGTTTTTCCACTTATCTTTATTTGCAAAGAGAATAACTGATGACAAGAAAGTGAGCATTATCAAACTAATATATATGAGAGATTATATAACTTGACGTTCTTAAAAAAATTAGCTAGTAGCCAAATTGATAAGCAAACCAGATAATTTGAAGCTGTGTATCAATGTTGGTTTTTGTGAATGGGATCAATGGTCTCTTCTAAGATTTTGGCAAGGTCTTGTACTGAGAGTTAGTATTTGCAACCAAATAAGTACTATAACTTACATGTTAGTCTCTAATTTTATAACAAGAAAAGACTCCATTTTAAAATATAAGAAAACTAAATAGACGACTTATTTGATTTCTTCTTTATGTATACTTTGTTCCTGAGGGTATATCAAATTCAAAGGACATTCATGGAATGTCTTTTAAATAGAGAGAAATCAATGAGCCTAAGAGAATCTCCTATAATGATTGCCTATATCGCTAATGCTTCCACTAGTCCTTGTTAGGGTGAGATAGAGCAAAATTGTTAGGATTACATCTCAAAAGCCATAATATGACCTTCTGTTAAATCTAGACATTGATGAGCACTCCACAAATTTGTAAGTTTCACAAACTCAATACTTTATAGATGTTTAAACTAGTCAAATTGCAAATCCTTGGCTTTATTACGTTCTTGTCCTGAGGAAAATTGGTAAACTTTACAAGTTTCAGTGTAAATACCTAAAATTGTTTTGAATTTAGCCTAAAACCTAGTGGGCTTTGAGTATGTTTTCCCTTTGATTATTATTATGTCTTGGCATTCACCATAGGCCTTTTTGAGGCCTATTTTTGCGGAAAATCTAAACATGTCCAATTTTTTTATTTTGGGAATATGCCTATGCCCATGTTACAAAGAATCACACAGGAAAGTTGAACTCAAAGTTTTTTATATAATAATAATAATATCAAAGTTTTGGAGGTTTCAACACTCTTTTCAACACTTTTCCTAATTATGGTCCACAATGCAAGAATATCATTTCTAATAAGCTATGGCGTTGACAAGCATAAACCTTTAAGGAAGGTTTTGGCTACATCATACAAAAAACAAGCAATTCCCTCTCATGATTAGAAAACATGGTCTAGCACATCAAGAATGTTTAAACCTTTATTTTACAAAAGAATATGGAAACCCTAAGAAAAGCAAATAAAAATAACATAGAAGATAAGAAATTAAGTTATGTACATGACAAAAATGAGAATAACTTTTTGAGAAAGAGGGAAAAGCAAGGGAAAAGCCTAGTTTCTCCAAGAGTGAAAATCCTCACAAAAAGAGTAATGAGATGTCTAGATTTCTAGATTTGAAGGTCATTTCTAGATTTGAATGTAATGAGATGAATACTTCTCTCTGTGCGTGGTACATTCAAAGAAACAAAACTCTATCAAATCATACCCAATAACAAACAACTAATTGAGCTACAAGACAAAGAATAAGTCTTTAGTACCACCATTCAGCCAAGTATACTTGACTAATCATCGGAGAGATCGTAGAAAGTAATAACAATTCATACATTCAATAGGGCGATGTGATTCAAAACAACCTTTAAAAAATACTCAGTTGAAGCAAAGCATGAAAGGTAGAGCTGATACATGTGTTTTAAATCATCTTACTATGTACAGACTAGAAGCACTACTTTGCAAAGCTCTTTCAATGAGGCCATTTTTAGATGGTAGTACTACATGAACTAGTTGACAAAATCTGATAGCTTTAAGATATGGCAAAGCTACATATGACAATGGTATGAAAACCACAATAGTACTCCTATATTGATGAAGGAAAGGGAACGCAAGGAGTTTTGGGTGGAGCTCTCTATAAGGATAGGAATCCCTCACCACTCCTTATTGATCTATATTACCAATGAATAGAGATAAGGTTAGTACAATTAGTAAGATGGGTGTCCGGCCCATTGTCATGAATTCTAACAATTTCTCACTTGAAGGCCAATGTTGCCCAAGTGGATATATATGTAAGTATGTACACCCATTGTCGAGGGATATGGGTTCGAGAGGTGAGCTGGCATGTTAGGGGCCTTTGGCTGTGAGAGATGGAAGAGAGAGAAAGCAGTAGACACAGATAGATGAATGCCAAAAAGAACCCAAAATGAGCACTGTATCATTAGAATTGGAACAACCTGTACATGATGTGGTCTAATCGACCTTTTACAATCACCTAGATGATAAAAAACCTGGGTTAATTCATTAACTCCAGCAATAAAGTCAACTTGGAACCACTACTTCTCTTCCGATCAAATTATAATCTTAGAGCCTTCCCAATACATGTCCAAGCCCTCATAGCCACATGCATTGGAGCCCCTCAATGAATGTGGATTGGATCTATCTTCAATCAATGGAAATCATTCATTTGCTATGACAAGCTGACCCTTCTTTTCCCAAAGCCTTTGAGCACATAACACCCCTTAGTAGCTTTCAACTCCCCAACCTAAAGAAGTTAATAGAAAATATCAATTCAATCCCTTCTTCCTCTTATTGTTCTTTACTTGCTTCCTGCTCCCTACAAGCCTTTGAGAGAGTTGATCTTCCTTTGTACCAAGGTCGAGAGCAAGAGAGCCATTGCTTTGCTATTTGAGCTTATCCCTTCTCTTCATTTTCTTTCCTTTGAATCCCCTTCACTTATCTCCTATATATATATATATATATATATATATATATATATATATATATATATATATATAGAGAGAGAGAGAGAGAGAGAGAGAGAGAGGGAGAGAGAGAGAGATCCTTCCTCTTCTCCCCTTCTCCTTGCTTGCTCCTTCCCTCTGCCTTCGTATCCCTTCTTATGCTCTTGATTTCCCGTAGTCAAGAGCTAGGGAGCTTGAGAGGGTGAGCCCCTTGCTCCGCTTCATGGCCCCCTTGATGCTCTCTTTAGTGCTGAGAGAGAGATGGATTGAAGCCTAGTCAAGAGAGGAAGAGAGAGTGCAAGCCTCTTGCTTTGCTTGTCGAGAGAGAGACTCTTCTCCTTTTCCTTCTTCTTCATCACCATTTCACTTGTCCCCTGCATGCCCATATCCTTCACCTTATCTGCCCCGCTTTTCCCTTTTTTGCTCCTGCCCATCAGTCACGGCGCCATGGCTAATGTGGCACATGAACAAACTTGATGATGTGGTAGGCGGATTTGGAGCAGCTCAAAAATTGCTAAGAGCAGGGCCAAAAAGTTGCACCCCTGCATGCTTAGAGGTTTTTTCTTCATGCCTGAGCTCATCTCACCCCTCTATTGGCCAGCGTGAGCTTCGCTCCTCTTTCCTATGCCCTCTGCTTGCTGCTCGACCACGTGCTTCCCTTCATTTTCATATTATAATACCTTTTTCAACCCTATTGGGTGGCCACTAAGGGCTTCAAAACATGGGTGGCCTCAGTTCCACTTGTTGTGGGCCACCTCATTCGGCATACATGTCAACCTAGGTAGTCCTAAGCATGACGTCAATAGCCCTCGACTAACGATATCATTGTGAGATCTTTTTGCCATTTGAGCATCTCCAAATAGCCACATGCCTTCAAGACTCAAGCATAGCCAAATGCATTTCGTGGAAGGCCTTCCCTTCGCTTTCGGTTAACAAAGCCAAAGCTTCCTTGCCACAATCCACAATGAACCCATTGCAAAGAGAAGACATTTCAGATAGAAAGCTCATCAATAACTTAAAGTTCTTTTAGAAGGGCACCACATTTAACATACATACTGACCAAGGAAATGCTGAGCGTGGAATTTTTCCCTTATAGCTCCACTTGACCTTGCCCTATTTGGCATAATCTCACACTCAATATCTCCTCAAGCACTTGTTGCACTCTTAAGTGCACATTATTTTGCATGCATATCAACTAGGGCATTTCCCAATGCACCATATATGGCCTAAATCCTCAGCATATGACATACATATCAACCATGATAGTCCAATAACAATTGCCAAAAATCTGTTCAAAAGCTGATACCACCCAGGTAGTAGTATCTTCTCCAAGTTTCCTCCTTTGGATGCACAATATCATGACATCCACTCCCTCTAAACTTGCACATCCTTCGGCATGTGCCAATTGTTATCCAGAACAACGAGCATACACATAACCTTACCCAATCATTGGCCCACTATAAGCATGCTTTGAAAAAATCTCCCAACATGTGGCTTCATTATGGCTTAATGAGAGCATACCCATCTAGGATAAAAGAGAATGTATCCAGCAGAACATAACCCAATGAATCTCCTTTGTCATGACACATTGCAATGCCTTGCCCCAAGCCCTCGTCAGTATGATACCCTCCTGAATCAAAGCGAATAAAAAGGAATTGCCCAAACATTGAAGCAACATAATATTCACATGAGCATACATTGCATGTATCAATCAACATCAAACATTTTTGGTACTCTATCTATGATAGGAAGGAGAAGAAGGTGTCAAGAAGAGGAAAAGAAAGTATATGGGAAATTTGAATGCCATGCAATACCCTAAAATCAAGACCTCCCCAATTAGGGGCTTGATTAATATCAGCAAATGAAGAAGTATACTATAAGGACAGGAGTCCTATGCGCAAGCCCACCGAAACGGCCGGACAGTGTGTGCGCTAAATGGAGGCTATAAGATAGTATGGTTGGGTGGAACTAGCACACTGCATTACTCTCATCCTTTCAATGGTATTTGAGCTATTTCGAGAAAGGGGAAAAGTGGGCTGCATGTGCATGAGGTGCACATATCCTCTCCCATGATCCATAGGCAGAAAAAACGACGGCCCACATCATAGGGAATGCAACAAAAGAGAAGACAGACACAGAGTTTTGTGCGCAACACTGAAGGATAGAGAGATAGCAATCAGTGGTCCCACATCCGCCCCATGGAGGCTATAAGCTAGCATGGTTGGGTGGAGACTAGCACACTGCATTACTCTCATCCTTTCAATGGTATCCGCGCTATCTCAAGAAAGGGAAAATAAATTGCATGTGAATGCAACGCACATCTCCTCTCCCACTATTCGCAGCCAGGGAAGACGTTGGCCCATAGCACAGGGAAGACGATACAACAAAAGAGAAGACAATGCACAAAGTTCTGTGTGCAACATTGGAGGACAGATAGACAGCCAACGAGATGTAGCCGCAACTTCCCCATAATCGCCCTCCAAAGCGGGCGATCAAGGCAAACTCGAATGGCAACTCTATGGCACCGAGGCTCCATTGGCACCGCTAGTTGCACGCATAGGAAGGCATTCTAAACCCTTGAAAATGAAGGAGGGTTGAACCCCCCAAAGAGGGTAAGACGCCAACACCCTACCATCCAAGCTATTGAGACATTTTGTATACAACAAGGAAAGATAGCATACTTGTGTTGACAAAGAAGGGCAGAAGGAAATGAAATCTACAAACTTCAAGGAGGTAGTTTCACTCTTCCTTTTCACTCCTTAGAGAGAGGCAAGTTTTCTTCCAAAATTCTTTTTTCTTCAAGAAAGAAGCTTCACAAGTGACCAAAAGCTTTCACAAAAACGACAAGTTTTTATAAAAAATCGACGAAGGTGTTCTTACGAAGGTGTTCTTACGAAGAACACGATGTGAAGTGCTGCAAATTCTGCAAGGCAAGGATCACATGCAACGCAAAAGTCACCAAGCATTAAAAAAACAATGACTTCAAGCTTTGCAAGGTACAAGCTGACATTTTTTCTCTCTACATTAGCGTGTGTTTACCATGGCCGGCGAGGTTATCCCACCCACACACACTTTTGATTTTGAGCATGCACATCAAAATCCAGCAACCACATGCATGCTACCAACATTAATATGCATGACGATGATGATCTAGGAGATCATGGCCTTGTAGATATGGTTGCTTTCAAGAATTTGGAAAATCGCCAAAGCGTACTTGAATGCAACCTCTATGCATTAAAAAATGCAAATTTTACAAACCTTACAGAGTTACTTATGAAATTTATGAATTCACAGACGGATCAAGAAGCGCAAGGTGGCACGGTTCAAGGAACCCAATCTTGCACTACTCAAGGAGTCCATGAGGTAAGTGCTTCAGAAGATGCAAAAGGTAGCAATGCATTACTTAAGAATATCACCATTCCTGAGTTTAATGGTTAAGAGCATGATCGCAACAAGGATGCGGTCAATACGTTCTTACATAAATGGAGTGGTATTCATAGGGTGAGACACACCCCAAATATTAAGACAGTTGTGAAAACAAGTCTATCTCTTAAATGCAAGGCTGTAATGACTATTGCCCGCACTGGAGCAATAGGCATTACGGGAATGATTACCCGCAACTACATTATATGAACATCAACATATAGAATGACAAGAGAAGGAAGTACACAGTACACAAGCACAGAACACCTCTTGCTTCATTCATGTATATCCCAGACTCAGAGTTACAACAGTAGATGCCATGAATATCATAGAGATTGGTAAAGTTTTTCATCAAAAGACAGGTATGCCCCTCCATATACAACCGCTGCTCCAACGCAGATCGGGAAGGGTGCACCCACTCTTGTCCCATGATATCCCGTGAAGAACTACCGCTACGGCCACCGCATACCGCATGACTCCTGATCCGCAGTGTCCAGACCTCGGCAGGACCGCATGTGCGGCTAATGCTGTAACATCTCGCACGCAAGGTGGATTGCGTGAACCCACACTCAGCGCCTCTGGTTGGAAGGTTTCGGTGGTTGCTCTGCACCCTACTCTGGTGAAGAGGAAATATCAATATAGCCAAAGCCTCTAAAATCTATAGTATGTGCCCGATAGACCTCATCCAGAAGATATGGATCTATCTCAATTTGTTCCGGCCAGGCAGCCCGAGGAATAAACTGCATTGGCAAAGAGATAGATTGAGGCGGCTGTGGTAGAGGAGCAAGAGGTGTATGTAACGGATAATAGCGAGAAAGATATTTATTAAGAGAAGACCAAAATGGAGGGCAAGGTGGTAGACTGAGAGAAAAAGAATGATCTAAGGTCTCCACCCAAAAACAGACCCTGCGCCGCTCCTTACGAAATCGACGAATCATTTTCTGCAAATGAGATACATGAGCTTGGGCTTCAGCACAATCCTCTGTAGCTTGTGCCCAATCAGCAACATCAAAACCCTCAGGAACAACACTCTTACCTCTGTCAGTGTTGGATGACTTGGGTAGGTGCACCACAACCTACTGAGTGGGTGGTTGTGCTCTCACCTCAGCAGCCAAGCGTGTGCTCTAGCTTTGTAATTGATTATCTAAAAAAATTCGGAGATCTTCTTGCATCTCCACTGCCAATGCATCCAAATCAGCCATGTTGATCATTACATCGCCAGGGTGCGAGGTTAAGTAAGAGGCTAGGCTAAGCTGTGTTCTCAACTGAAGAAGTTCCTCTTGGATAGAGGCCACAAACTCAGCATTAGCCTCTCTTAACATTTGTATTTCTGCCCCTTGTTGAGGAGTTGTGACAGTCAGCTCTTCATTCTGAGTGGTTAACTCGGCAATGCGAGTCTGCGAAGCCGCTACCTGCGCTTCCAACTCATTGAATCGTCCTTCTGTGGCTGGGGCTGGCCAGGCCACACAAATAGACTCTGCAAGTCTACTAAAAAATGTGCCGCATGCCTGTAATTGGTCAGCAGGGGTCGCTGCTGCCGTAGCCTCCTAGGGTAGCGCTGCGGGGAGAGTACCTCTCGTCGAGACAGCCGCATTAGTAGTGCCCGAAGTTTCTGGTTGAGCGGAGACATCCGCAACTGGAGAAGAGATCGTCCGTAAAGGAGTAGCATTGCTCACTCTCTCCTGCATTCGGTGACGCTAGCGAGCCACCGCAGAATCTTCCGAAACAAGAGATGCAGTTGCCGGAGGTGGTGTCGAAAATTGGTGTTCCTTCCTGCCACGCTTGTGGCTTGCTGATCCTGCACCTGCAGTGGCCATCTCTTGGGCTCCAGAAGATACCACTACTGTTGATGGACCAGGAAAATCCCCAACGCCCACCTGCTGCTGTTGTGTTTCCCTCTCAGCCGGCACTGCCAAGCTTTGTGTTTGCGAGAGCGGAGCAGTAGTGCCTTGGACCATCAAGCGATCATCTTCAAAGTGGCAGAGAGGACCCAGGGCGAGAGGAAAAACTTATCTCAACGGAAAAATCAATGTGAGCAGTTGGCCCACCTTTGTATTGGTTGGGGTATTCCTCCCCAACTGTGCCATGACTCGTTGGCATTCCGCCAGCAGTCGTTCTCTAACCACCGCTGCCCAAGCTACTGGCCCAAAGTTGGCCAAATGCAACACATTTCTTGCTCGGGTCGAAATGGTATAAGTTTTGGCCTGTAGCCAAATGGCCTCGAGAAACCACCTATATGCATCCCTGGTTGCTACATCTGACAATCATGACAATTTATACTCCCCTTTGACCTTCAAACCAAATTCTTGTTCTACATCTGCCGCAGGGATCACATGAGAGGCGCGCACCACGCCATCGTTGGTCAAACATCAACACCTTGAAATCCTTTCTGCTGTCAACTAAATCTGCTGATTATTCAGCACCACCATATCGCCAGCAGCGAGTTACTCAATCAAACCTGCTGCTTGCAGGTGAACTGGGATCCCTTGCCAATCCAGGTTGGCGAACACACACAGCCGCAAGTCTTGCAGCCATGCGTCCACTCGTCGAAGCGCGAGTTGCGCACGGGAGTGAAAGGGACACATTGCAGAAGGGAAGCTTTCATGGTGGTGATGAGATGAAGAAGCAGAGAGTAGAGCACTAAGAGCATACGACACACGAAACAAGAGAACCACAATAAAAATCATCTGCATGCAGTAGTAACCTTTCCACAATGAGTTCCCAAAATAGGGCGATCCACGTTGTCACAACCATCATAGATCCTTCCCCGCTGTCCAAGATTGCATGCAAAAGAATCCCCAATCATGATTAGGGCGGCTTCCGGCTCTTGTACCATAGCAAAGGGGCACTGAATCGTGGTAGGTGAAACATAATGGCGTAGTTTGAAACCATTGACCGGAACAGAAATAACCTCCCCCCTTAAATCCGCCAAATAAAAAGAGATGGGTTCGCACGCTTGAAAAATCCAAAATGGTGCTGACCACCGTAATTTAAGCTTCCCCTGCATCTTTTCGATATGGGAATTGAAGACAAGGACCAGCTGTCCCCGAACAAATTGCCGTGCTTTCGGGCGATCCAGCCATTTGTTCCACCTAGACTGCAGATCCTGCAGCACCGCAAAACTATTCAACCGCTCTTCATCCAATTCCTGCAAAACATCCAATCGATAAATCACAGAATCCTCCGGAAGAAGCCGATCCACAATCAACATCCGCATACTCGGAATCACATGCTCCACCGGAGTGATTGCCTCCATGCCAAATGCCAACTTAAAAGGAGTCAATCCTGTTGCTACTTTATAAGCTGTCCGATAGGCCCATAAGGCGGAAGGAAGTTTCACATCCCGTCCGATGCATATTCACCAACTTTGTTAAAATCCGAATCAATGGCTTATTAGTTGATTCTGCTTGCCCATTTGCCTGAGGATAATATGGAGAAGATTTCCTGTGTAATACAAAATAAAACCGCAGCATTCTCTCCATCACCTTATTCAAAAAATGACTTCCCTTGTCACTAACCAACTCAATAGGGCAGCCATATCTAGAAAAGATATCCTTATATAAGCATCCCTCCACAGAAACTGCAGTGTTGTCTTTCAAAGGCCATGCCTCCACCCATTTGGTAGCGTAATCCGTGGCTGTCAAGATATACTTATTTCCTGTGTAAGCTGCCACTGGTTTAAAAGGACCAACAAAATCCAAACCCCACTTTTGAAAAGGCTCCAAAGGCAGAACTGACTGAAAAGGCATTCTGGACCGTTCGGTAGGTTGCCCCAACCGCTGACACACATCACACTGTTGCACATAATTTCTCGCATCCTGAAACAATGTGGGCCACCATAATCCAGATTGGAGAACCTTTCGAGCTGTGATTAATGCTGCAAAGTGACCTCCCGCAATACTAGTATGGACTTCCTCTAATACTGCTACCTGCTCCTGTGGTAGCACACATTGGAGTAACACTTCTGCCACTGTACGATAATAGAGCTTCCCCATAATAATCTCAAAATTCTGGCTTCTGATAGCCATACGTTTCCTCTGATGGCTGGACAAGAAAGAAGGCATTTTGCCGCTGTCGAGAAAGTGAAACATCTCCTCATACCATGTCCATGGAATGCTAGGAATAACCCTCGCCTGTTGCGGGACTGTGCTATCCTCTGCAGCTAATCCTGTTAGAAACAGAGACGCATCTGAAAATTCATCAGCTACACCCGTCGGCGGCTCTCCGGAATCTAACCTAGATAGGTAGTGAGCCACTGCATGCTGGGCCCCTAGCCGATGTATGACCTCAAAGTCAAATTCCTGCAGCAAAATCACCCATCTGGTCAATCTTCCCGTCAAATTTTGTTGCCTTACCAGGTATAAAAGAGCGGAATGGTCCACATGGAAGAAAAAACGTCGGCCCAACAGATAGTGCCAGAATTTCTTCACTGAATAAATCATCCCTAAACATTCCCTTTCAGTTACGGAATAATTTCTTTCTGCGGATGATAATCGTCTACTGGCATAATAGACAAGTTGGAACCATCCTTGACTTTGTTCCTGCATCAGCACACTACCAATAGCTCGATCCGAAGCATCCACGAACACATGAAAATCCTCACCCCAATTTGGTGCCAGCATAATCGGAGCTTTGGATAGCTGCAGTTTTAATCTCCGAAAAGCCAAATCACATTCCTGTGTCCATTCAAAATCTATAGCATGAGCTGCCTGAGTAATCGGGATTGCCAAATGCGCAATAAACCGCAAATGCCTCCCATGCCATCGGGCTTGACCCAGGAAAATCTGACATTGCTTCTGTTTCCGCGGTGCATGCGCTTCCATAATTGCGGCAATTTTATCCGGATCCACAGAAATACCATCTTCAGAAATGATATGCCCCAGTAACTTGCCACTGCGGACAGCAAATGCACGCTTTAAAGGATTCAAACTGAATTTCACCTCTCTGCATTTCATAAAGCATAACCGTAATTGTTTCAAATGCTCCAATTATGCTCCAAAAACACTGAGATCATCTCGAAAAATCCTCATAAAATCCGTCAAATAAGGCCCAAATATTTGAAACATATCCCTTTGAAAAGTGGAAGGTGCATTCCGCAATTCAAACCACATTACTGTACAAGCAAATACTCCCCATGCGGTAATAAAAGCTGTTTTTGGCTGATCCCGCAATGCCATTCGGATTTGATTATATCCACTAAATCCATCCAAAAAAGTATACATCTCATGTCCTGCTACATCATCCAAAATGGAATCCAAAAACGGAAGAGGAAAAGGATCTGGAACAGTAGCTGCATTCAATTTTCGGTAATCCACACAAATTCGAATTTGCTTATTTTTCTTTGGTACGACCACAATTGGAGAAATCCACTCCGAATTATCAATAGGGGTAATAAAACCCACTTCCAACAGGCGATCAATTTCCATATTAACTTGCTTTGCCACATTCGAATTCATCCTGTATGAGTGCTGCTTCACTGGCACCGCATCCGGTTTCAGATTGATCATGTGCTGATAAAACTTAGGATCCAATCCCTGCATATCCGCATATTCCCATGCAAAAACATCCTTAAACTCTGTCAATAACTTGATCAAATCATCTCTAAAACTTGCCTCCAACTGCTTATTAATGTATATGGGCTGCGACTCAGCTTGCTTCCCAAGAAAAACCTTCTCTAATTCATCTTCCTTAACCCTTGTAATTTTTCCCATTTGCGCCTCAAACACTCGTTCTTACTGAATCACGTCCTCCAATGATTCACGACTCGGAAGCACCTGTTGTTGCTCCCCTATTCCTCCTGGAGTTCCTGAAACCCCCATCGAATTTCCTTTCAGAATCAGAGAAATATCCGCAAGGTATAGAGAAACCAAATTCGGGTTAGCTTTGAGAAATTGTTCCTCTTCATCCTCTTCTAATCCTTCCACCATATTAACTGTCTCAGCTATCACCGGCCATGCTGCCTGAACTGGTTGTCGGCATGTTCCCAGCATCACCCGCACTTTTCTTTTACCCTTCTTTACTGTAAGCATATTTGCTTCCCAATTATGCTTTACCCTCGCTTGTCGTAACCAGGGTCTTCCCAAGATAATGTGATAATCCTGATTATGATCTTCAATATTCAAGACTACTAAGGAAACAACAAAGGATAAGCCCACCACATCCAAAACAATGCCCCGAAGTAAACCCACTGGTTGCACTCTTCTTTGATCTGCCATGCGGACTACAAAGGGTGCAGGCTCCCAATCAGTGAGACCAAAACGCTCACACGCTGCTTGGGTGATAATGTTTACCCCCGCTCCTCCATCCAAGAGTACCTTGTCAATGTATGTTCCATGGTATCGAACTGGAAGCTCCGGAATTCGGGTATCTGTGATCCTATTCGCCAGCAACGGGACTGAATCATCATCCTCGCTTTCAACCTTCCCAATGGCGATTTCCTGCAGCTCAGTGGCCGATTGTCGCAGCAATGCATTATGGAAATTCGGGACTAATTTCAGCAATGAACGGAGAGGTACTTGAATTGGTGACATAAGAACCTCTTTCCAAACTGAATTCCACTCCTCCTGTTCTTTAATATCATCCTTATTTCTAGCTTTCTCTTCCTTTATTTCCAGACCCACAGTCGATGGCATAGTCGATGTCGATGGACCTGCTGTCTTCACTGATGGTGCGGATTGTGGCAACCAAGACACAGTATTTTTCCGCACTTCTTCCTGAACCGTCCAATCCGGAATTTTCACATCAGAAGTTGGAACCACACTTTTACCTGATCGCGTGATTAATGAAACCACTGGGTCAGACTCCTCCAGTCCTTCAATCTGAACCATAGCCACACTAGGCTGTTTCCCTGCAGCGCGTTCTTGCTTTTTTCGATCGTATTCCATAGCTTCAGTACACTCAGATCGCTAATGTCCATCCCCCAAACAGAAAAGGCATGTCTTGGGGCGATTAGGATCTCGGCCACCTCTTCCGCGACCTCGTCCTCCCCCTTGACCCCGTCCTCCTGCTTGACCTTGCACAGGCGTCTCTGATGTATGAGCATGAGCCATCGCCACAGCAGGCTCTTGTCCCTGCCCTATCTGTGGTTGTTTCCAGGTAGAAGAGTCCCCTCGACTCCGACGACCCCGGCCATTGAAATAACATTCCACTGTATTATGAGTATTAGTCGTGCAAATCACACACCACTTCTGATTCATTGCACATTCTTGAGCAGCATGGCCCGGATTTCGACATTGGGTACACCATATTTCCTTCAGACTTTCAGCCACTGGCTGCAGCCGATTCCGTCGATCCGGATGATACACCTTTCCCGTGACGCTGGGATTTTTTCCGCGGTGTCTCCTCTGATTCTTTTCCCGAATCGCTGTTGCCTGAGTCCGAGGTATCAAATACTGCGGATTTCGACTTCGAACTATCACTGCCACTGTCCTGTGACTTCCGATGAGATTTCTTCCTGTCTTTCTTCTTTGAATTCTTTGGATATTCCGTATCCTCTAAAGCCTCTCCTGCTACTACAGCCCTATCCATTACAGTATCCAGTGGAGTAGTTACCTTATCCACTGTTGCCATAGCCGTTCTAAGATCCTTGTTGAGCCCCCGCAAAAAATAATCATTCAGCACTTCGGCTGCCGGCCTTTGTGCCTGAGGTACCCTCTGCAAAAGAATCCGAAATTTTACAGCGTAATCCTCCACTGGCAATGACTTCTGCCGGAGCGTTCTAAGCTTCTCCAAATGTTGAGGGACTGTCTTTTCCGTTCAAAACCTTCATAGAAACGCTATGGATCCGTTGGCATACGTCTGGAAATGGTCATCAGGATATTCGGACAACCATTTCGCAACTTTCCCTGAGAGTGTAGATTCAAACACTGATTGTTGATGGAGAGGAATCACCACTCGGAGCCTTTTTGACAAAAAAAACACATTAGACATACACTTCCACTATCATTTTCCTACCTAGGTCCCCCACATTGGCCTTAGCCCTTTTTCCTGCACTTGCTAGCACCCATAGCTTACATAGAGCACTTCCCTGCACATACCAACTTCGGCTGCACCATCATTGCCCACCCCCTGTTGAACATTCATGTTCGACCAAAGGTAGCTTTATTGAACTTGAAACTCTCAACACTCTGTAAACACCCAAGCACATTGGAAAACGCACAACCATATGTACAATATGTATAATATGTACAAAATTCTATGTTTGTTACTCTTGAGTCCCGTCAAGTGGGTTGCCCAACCCCCCTGGCCACAATCTGATTTTATCAGACACCACTCCCCTATCAAAGTATAGCTTGAGCCGCACACCATTTACCTTGTGCCTAAGAAGCTTACCATAAGCTTTTACCAGCTGATAGGTCCAATTCAAAAAGGCCTTTTGCACTTTGTACGGACCCATCCATTTCTTCTTGAACTTCTTTTGGAAGGTGAAGTCCAATTAGCTCTCCTAATTCATTACCAGGTCTCCTTCTTCTATCTTCTTGTCTGACAGACTCTCATTGTTTTGGCCACTCGTCTTTCCCATTGCTTCTCATAGTAGTCTGATGATGCTTCCCTATCCATCCACAATGCCTCAAGGCCAACAATCCTATCATGTACGACCTCCCATGGAGTGACACTGATGCGCCACATACCTTTCAAATCACCCAACTATGCATGCACTAGCGGCAGTGCTTCCTTACCATAAACCAACTCAAAAGCGTGAAAAATACTTTAACTTATGTACAGAGGAGGTCAAACCTTGCGCATTAAGGGAGGCTCCATGAAGACTAGCACCTTGACCTTCTCCGGATCAGTCTCAATTCCGTTTTGTGAGACCACATGGCCTAGCAACTGCACTCAAGGTTGGGCTAGCTTGCACTTCTTAGGGTTCAACTGACCTCCTTCTTTGTCAAGTCTCTGAAAACATAGCCACAACTTTGACAAAAGATCTGCCCTTGAGCTATACCACCCATTGTCATCCATGAAAACCCTAATGAACTTGCCCTAGTAGGGACCAAATACCCTATTCATTCAGTCTTGGAAGGTGGCGTAGAAATTCACCAAACCAAACGGTATCCTATGATAGGCAAAGCATCCCCATGGAGAGATAAACGTCATCTTCAACTGATCTTCAAGAGAAATCCATATTTGAAAGTACCCTAAAAATCCATTCATAATAGAGTACCGCTCATGACCTGCCACCTGATTTAAGATTTCATCTTGGAACAGCAGCGGGTAGTGGTTTCTCTTGATCGCCGCATTCAATGGCATGTAGTTGATGCACATCCGCCATTTCCCATTCTTCATAGGGGTGGTAACCACCGAAGAAACCCACTCAGACTCCTTCATGGGGTATAGGATACCTGCATCTAACAATTGGTTCATCTCTTGCCAAAGAGCCTCCTTTTGAATATCCCCTAACCTCCTTAGCTTTTGCGCCTTTGGTTTGCACCCTTCTTTGAGGACTATCTTGTGCTCTGCACCCTTCGCTCCTGGTAGATCCTCATAATTTGTTGTAAATAAATTCAAAAAGAAGCACATAGCTTGACATAGCCTTATCTCTCTTGCTTGGTCAAATGTTTTCTTAGCATAGTGGTTACCTCCTCCGCACTTATGCCATGAACCTAAGGTTGCACCTCCCCTTTTGCATGGGAGCCTTCAAGAGTGACTCCAAACAAATCGGCATCTATCTTTAACATGTCATCCTCGCTTCCCGCTTCCTCAGTATTCGTGTAGCCCTCATCATAGAATGTCTCAGTCTTGTACTCATAGCTTGTCATATCTGCTTCATCTTTTTCCCCATAGGGTGGAAACGGCTTTCTTTGGTCTTCAAATCAAGCACCACCTGTCTCCCTCTCTCTTTGTCAGGCAAGTTGAATGCCCTACTCTCCCAATCCTGCTTAGCACCTATTGCAAGCAACCATGGCGTACCCAGGATGATAGGGTATGCATTATCACCTACTTTCATCATGAATAAATCGATTAGGCACTCAATGCCCATCACCTTCACTCTTATGTCTAGAGCCACACCCAAACACTTGGCTTTTCCATGTTTAGCCATTCTCATGCGTTCATTTGATTTAGCTACTTCTTTGACACATGTTTCCTTCATATCATCCTTCATCATGACACAGACATGTGCTCCATCGTCTATATAGGCCTTAACTTGCATCCTCTTTTTAATGATAGCATCCACTAGAGGAAGGACATCCGTCATGCTACCCATTCTCAATGCTATGTTTTGCATTGCATGCACATTTCCCTTAGCCTTTGGTAGACTTGTGCTGACGCTTGTAGACCATTGTCTTCACAGCTTGGGATTCAAAGCCAACAACTGACCAAAGATAATGTTAGTCTTTTGATTTTGAACATCGCAACAGGTCGTATTCGGGGTAGCCGCACCCTAGCTGAAAGTTTTCTTACTTTATTTTGCAACGCCTCCTCTTCTTGCTAGTTTCTGGTTGCTCCTTGCCTTTGTACACTTTCTCTTTACCTTTACGGAACCTAGTTTCTCGCTTGGTTTTTGTCTCCCTTTCCATCCTTGCTCTTTTGTTGGCCAAAACTTCAACATCCTACTTATCCACTCCGATGATGTTCACCATAGGGTCTTCACCACCATCTAGAGGAGCCAACTGAACCTGATTCTTGCCTACCTGCTCTCTTGGGCATTGAATTGTGCTTGGCCTCTACTCTGCCAAACAACAGATAAATACCACTTCTTTGTCTCACTGGATGAGGGCAATCCAACACATAGTGTCCTTCTTCACCACAATTGTAACACTGGCCGGATAGTGGCATTGCCCTGCCCCTTGCCTCTCGGTTGACTTGGATCCATCACGCTCAGTCGCAATTCTTACATTTTCTCAAACAAATCTTGCACAGTTTTCACCCAATTTTGTGGCACAATGGCTACACCTCGATTCCCATGGTTCTTGTCATGAACAACATCCCTCAGACCCTGAGGTTGGATAGGCGCCGCCGCTTCATAGCTCGACACACCTTGTTCAATCTCCCGTTTTATCTTCATGCTCTTCGCTTTTGCAATGATCACTGCACCATTGTTGTTTTTTGGGCTTTCAAAATCCACTTTCTCCCTCACTTTAGGATGTAGGCATGCCATGAATTTATCCAGCTTGAAGTAGTCACCATTGGCCAATTGCATGGCACCCGCTAACTTTGCCCAACACACTTCAAAACGATCAAAAAAATAAATAAATTCTTCACTTACATCCTGTTTGAGTTCCTTCACTTTGGCATCCATCTCAACTAGAGATGCCTCTGTACGGAAATCACGTAGGAAACGCGCCCTCAAAGCTGGCCAAGCATGCCTTGACTCACCTTCCAAAGCTTTGTACCATACCTTTGCTTTACCGTGCATCACCAAAGGAAATGTCTTCATTTTGTTGTCCTTGTTCGGCATACGCAATGACATCATATAAAGCTCAAAGTCTAGAATCCATTTGTCAAGATTCTCTTCACTTGTAAAAATTGGCCCATAGCTTTGAGACGCCATGTCAACCAACACCACAAACTGCTTCTCTTCACCTAACTAGAAGCAATCAATATGCTTCTCTATGGGGGCACTAGAAGATGGAGAGAAGGAATGGGGAATGCACCTAACACACACACACAGTTGCCCCTATATAGCTTAGGGTATTCATAGCAGCCTTGTCGTCTCAAAAACCACCATCAAAAAAGACAACTTACACTAGCAGGGCCTCACCTGCACTTCACCCAATGCACACACGTTGACAAGATCACCCACTGTGCACACACCATTGCGGTTGATCTCAAACCTTTCAACACACACGAATCCTCTTACTCACTCTCTCTGTGCACACACGTACATCGTCGGTTCGGGAGCAACACATTTCCACATTGCTGACAGTGCACGACACGAACAAGAGCTAGAGAAAGAGAAAAGGGGAAGGAGAAATCAACACTTGCTAGGGGAAAAGTGGACTCGATCTTTCTTGAAAAGACTGATTACAACCTTCGAAACACCATGGCCATGACTACTCCAAAGGAAAAAAACACCGTTCCACTCCACATGCGCAATTCTCTATGTAGGGAGCTCCCAAAAAAGCTCATTGCTACTGAACAAACACTTCCCTTGATCCAAAACCACCAACCGGCTCTTCAACTATCATCATCCTTCTCCACTCACCCCTGCAAGGAAGCACCTTGGTGAACCTTTCCGGCTATTTCACTTCCAAGCCGATGCGCAGCTCTCCACCACATCTGTTGCAGCTTCGGTGACTTTCCTCGTGTGGCTTTGACCACCAACTGCACAGAGCTCTCCCTCTTCTTCCAATTCTTCTCCCCGCCAAAAGGACCCTCCTTCTTCTCTTTTCAATCCTCCTCCCTTCCCCAAAGAAAAAACCCTTCTCCCTCGAAAACACTGCCTCTCCCCTTTTCTTCTTTTTTCAAAACTTTCTAAAAAGCCCCATTTAGCAATAGCTCCCGGTGCTATTGCTCCCCATAAGCCTCACAAGACTTTTTTTTTCTTAGTTGGTGGATCTCACCTTCGTTTCCTTTTCCAAATTCAACCACCACTCCCTTTTGCCTTTACCCTTTATAACCAAGGAAATATTTTAACCTAGGTTTCCCTTGCTGTTGGTGCTCAAAACCACATCTGGTGCAGCTTCGGTGACTTTCCTCGTGTGGATTCGACCACCAACTGCACAGAGCTCTCCCTCTTCTTCCAATTCTTCTCCTCGCCAAAAGGACCCTCCTTCTTCTCTTTTCAATCCTCCTCCCTTCCCCAAAGAAAAAACCCTTCTCCCTCGAAAACAGTGCCTCTCCCCTTTTCTTCTTTTTTCAAAACTTCTAAAAAGCCCCATTTAGCAATAGTTCCCGGTGCTATTGCTCCCCATAAGCCTCACAAGACCTTTTTTTTTCTTAGTTGGTGGATCTCACCTTCCTTTCCTTTTCCAAAGTCAACCACCACTCCCTTTTGCCTTTACCCTTTATAACCAAGGAAAAATTTTAACCTAGGTTTCCCTTGCTGTTGGTGCTCAAAACCACACATATTCATCACGATCCCATTCGGCTCTGCCATATCGAATTTCATCTTGCTAAATCTATATCCCAAGAACCTCACCACATTTCAGTCGTCTCACATCCTTGAACGACGAACCATAATGCTGGGAAAAACCCTATCCGCCTTTGTCACGTTCGTCTGTGATCTTGGCTTGGACATATCCTAGTGCCAACGACTTTGATCAGTGGGCCACAAACTTTGGTTGATTTCCCACATCGCATGCTTTCCCAAAATCTTGGCAAATTTTAAAAAGAAAGTCCCTGTTAGCATATTGACACGGTCCGGTGAGCACATATCAAGTTTTGATAGTTTACCAAGTAATTAGACGTCCGTTTTATAAGGATAGAAGTCATGGCTCCCAAAAGGACCCGGGAAAACCAACCAACTGAAGAGGATTACAGTTTTACAAAGAGGGCCAAGGCCTCTCACGATCACAAATCTGGACCAAGCAGTTGGCCTACGGACAAGTGTTCAGGCCCCAGAACTTTAGCAGATACCTGACCAGTCCCAGATGGATCTTTGTTATAATTTCAGTTATCAGTAATTCAAATTATTTTTTTAAAAGTGATAACACTACATCCGTTAAAGAGTGGATAATGATTTAGGAAAGGACAAAATGTGGCCAAAACCCGGAGGGTATCTTCCAAGAAACCAACATCATGCAATTGCTTGTAATCTAGGAAAGAATTGGTTGGGTTAGCTTGATTGATCTAGGAAAGAAATGGTTAATCATCCTTAAGACAGCTTCGTCTCAAGACACTTTGATTCTTTGAAATATTTTCACTTTAGGTGATGAGTAATGATGGCTTTCAACCACGGATTGAGTTAGTTAACCCCATGTACAAGGAGTTTTTACCCCATACCTGTAATTTGAACGATATGGACGACTATTTCCTAGCCGTAAGAACCACTCAAGAAAATCAAGCAATGTTAGGTATGTTCCGCCTCAACGAAGATGCCAAACTTTGATGGAAACAACATTGCAAACATAATCCCACTAGTAGCCCATCTTGGGAAAAGATGAAGCATGCAGTAAAAGAACGTTACCTTCTTTCTGCACACTAGACCATTAAGATGAATGAGTTCTTTCACTTACGCCAATTAGGACTCTCACTAGAGGAGTATTACAAAAAAATTGTGTCCTTACGATGCTATGCTCCTCAGATGACAATGGAGCAATATATTGCCCATTTTTTCCAAGGCCTCAACAACCCTTGAGTACACACCATGAGGCTACCTCAATTTAGGATGCCCTTCTTAGGGCCAAGCCTCCTGTAGCAGTAGGAACCGTCCCTACCAGGAATTATAATAACTTTAACAGTTATAGGGGAAGAGCTAGGGGAAGTTTCAACCAAGGAAATCAACGACGTACAGTAGCAGTTGTAGCAACCTTGGACCAACCTTTCTCTGATGTTAAATGTTATGGATGCAAGCAGATGGGGCACTATAAAAGTAGTTCTCCATAAGAAGTAAATCCTCAAACTACTGCCAGACCTAGTTGTCAACCTCAAGAAAATCAAGGAGATATACAAAGGGGAGTTAGAAATGGCAGACGTGGTAGGGAAAGAGGAAGAGCAAGAGGAGACCAAGCATATGCAGCAGTAGGATAACCTACCCTAATGAATGAGGAAAGAGGAAGAGCAAGAGGAGACCAAGCATATGCAGCAGTAGGATAACCTACCCTAATGAATGAGGAGGATGAAATAGCAACACCATTTGCTGCAATTGACAATCCTAGAACTCGTCAACAATATGCGGCCATTCAAACTATGGCAAACCATCAAGGTGAATTTTTTTTGAGTTACTTATAGATTGTGGTAGTGCCCATTCTTTTCTTCCTCCAAAATGTTTAAAGAAAACAAGTTGAATCAGTACCCCATCAAAAAACTGGTAGTAGAGCTAGCAAATGGAAAAGAAATCCTTTCTCAATGTTCAGCCGGGAAAGTAGAATTTGAATTAGGAGGGAATTCTACCTCATCCTATTTTCACACCCTACCTGCAGGAATTTACGATGGCATCTTGGCAATGGACTAGTTGCTAAAAATCAAGCTCACATACATTGTGCAGAGGGTAGTTTATCCATTAAAAATGAATTAGGGGAGGACTTGTATTAGTACAAGGACGTAATGGGAAACCATGAGCTCATTTAGTTAAGGCCAATAGACTTATAAAGGATTCATGTAAAGGGAAAAAAATCTATATGGTTAAACTAAACAAGGTTAAAGGTTCACAAGCCAACCAACTTCCATGGTAGCATAAGGAATTTTCAAATGTATTTCTAGAGGATCTTTCAAATTTACTTTCCCCAAGGTATATAGATCACGATATAGAAACCTTTCTGGGAAGTAAATCTGTCTACAAAAGGCCATACAAAATATCCCTACCTGAAGCCATAGAACTTAAGGAACATCTTTGAAAGTTTATTGAGCAGGGGTTCGTCCGACCAAGTATTTCTCCATGGGGAGCACTTGTTTTGTTTCAGAGAAAGAAGGATGGATCCTTATGCCTCTAGATAGATTACCGAGGTCTCAATCAGGTATCTGTGAAGAAAAAATACCCTATCCCTCGCATCAATAAACTATTGGATATATTACACGAAGCTGAAATGTTTACAAAAATTGATCTCAAATTAGGATACCATCAAATCCGGATCAAGGAAGCAAACATTTACGAAATCGCATTCAGCACTTGATACGGGCACTATGAGTTCATATTCATGCCCTTTGGTCTTACCAATGCTACAAAAACTCTTAATCGGCACCTACAAGATATATTTTGAGAATACCTTGATGACTTTGTCCTTGTACTCTTTGATGACATATTGGTCTATTCTAAAGATGGAAAGGAGCATGAGGAACATGTATGCAAATTATTGAGTCTCCTTTGACAACATCCGTTATATGCCAAGATGAGAAAATGCGTTTCTTGTACGCGTGAAGTCAGTTATCTTGGAATTATTATATCTTAAAGGGATCTTAGTGGATGTTGCAAAGGTTAAGGACATAATAGAATGGCCACAACCTAAAACTATCAGCAAAATACGAGGCTTCTCGGGTATTAGAGGATGGTATAAAATATTCATCAAGGATTATGCACTCATTGTTGCACCCTTGACTCAATTACTCAAGAAAGCATCCAATCTCACATGGGAGAAAGAACAAGAAGATTGTTTTCAACAAATAAAACAATACCTCACTTATGCTCCCGTACTCAATGATTTCACTCAAAGGATGCAAGTGGACTCATCGTAGGAGGAGTCTTATCTTAGGAAGGCCGACCAGTCGCCTTTACTTCTCCAAAGTTAAGGATTCATGAGTTGAAATATCCAACTCACGATCTGGAACTTTTGGTTGTTATTCATGCTCTCAAGCTTTGGAGATGTTATCTTTAGTGGGACGTCAATTTTAGCTAATCTCATCGATCATCAAAGTCTGCAATGGATCTTCTCCCAACCAACACTCAACATGAGGCAGATGTTGGATGGAGCTTTTACAAGAATATGACTTTCAAATAAAGTACATGCTAGGTAAAGGAAAATGTGGCCGTTGATGCCCTAAGTAGAAAATCCTTCCTTGGGGCCATCTCCATGGCCAACAGTCCTATATTAGATAAGGTGAGGGAATGTTCGCAGGAAGATAAATCTTATTTTCATATTTTACAACTCCTCGACCAAGAGAATGCAATAGCAAAGGAAAGCACACTAATTAAGAACCATTCTATATAGGATGGCCTTTTTTACTACAAACATCGGCTTTACATTTCTAAGGATGCCTCCCTAAAGCAGTTAATTCTTCGTGAAGACATGACACCCCAGTAGCAAGAGACCTTGGATATCCAAAAAATCTTTATTCCTTAAGAAAAAGCTACTCTTGGACTGGAATGAAAGGTGATGTACCTTGTTACATCAGGAGACAGTGTCTTTCTTGCCAAAGAAACAAGGTTGAACAAGTGATGCTACCAGGAAAGCTGCAACCCTCGCGCAGTTTGAAGTGGGAATTCATTAGCATGGATTTCATCACTGGTCTCCACACGGTTGATGGTAGTTATGGATATGCTCACCAAAGTATCTCACTTATTACCAGCAGTGAAGACCTCTAAAAGTCGTCTCTTTGTTAAAGAGATCTTTAGACTCCATGGGCTCTCCAAAAGAATTATTAGTAACAAGGATGCAAAGTTTACTTCCAAGTTTTTGAAGGCTCTATTCGAAGCTTTAGGAACACACCCAACATATCATTCTTAGACTGATGGACAAACAAAGTGGATAAATCAAGTGATCAAAGATATCCTCCAAGATTATTGCAGTAGAGAACCCCGCAAGTGGATTCAATTTCTTCCCTTGGTGGAGTTTTCTTATAACTCATCCTTTCATAGAAGCATTGGGATGTCACCTTTCAATGCTCTTAAGGGCATGAGTGTACATCACCCTTAAATTTCTTTGGTCCTGCTATAAGGGCAGAAGCCTCAAAGAGAATGTTGGAGGAAATGAAATCCCAAACCAAGGCCATACAACAAGATATTCCGCATTAGGAAGAAGATGGGGTGTAGGAGGGCCTCTTTATTTGCCATGAGCTTATGGAGGTGATTAACATTTTGACAAATAGGTGTACACCATGTGTGCAAGAATGGTGGGTGTGTAAGAGATGTTTAAGAGTGGTCAAAGGATGCACTTTTCCCCCCCATCAGGAGATGGATAATTTTATGATTTTCGGCCTTCCATAACTCCCACATATGATCTCCGATTTGAGCGGAGATCATAGATCTTCAACCTATGCATCGAGCTCTTTCCATAGATATGCTACATGATATGGTTTTACCCACTAGATTTAAAATTCCATTTTGGGGGGAAACTTCAAATTCAAATAAACTAGCCGTTTTGCTTATTTGAATTCAAAAGATGTCCTTTGATTACTTTCTTAATACTAAAGGTTTGACTTTCTTAAAATGCCAAATAAAGAGGCCCTCCTAGACCCCATTCTCTTCCTAATGCGGCTACTAAATACCATCAAAATAATTATGCGGATCAAAAGCGATCCGACCGAATCTTTAAGCAGGGTGATAAAGTATTTCTTCGAGTCCATCCAGAAAGAAGCAACCCATCCTTAGGGAAATTCAAAAATCTTAGTCCCATGTATTGTGGTCCTAATGAGGTAATCAAAGTACTCAGTGATCAAGCTTACAAATTAAAATTTCTTGAACACATCAAAGTTCATGATGTATTCCACATCAACCTTCTAAAACCTTGCATTCCAATCCAATCATGCCTTGGACGATGAACAGATTGTAATGACACAACAAGGCATGCTTGAACTACAACCAGATTGTATTCTTAAAATCAGGGAAAGAACCCTTGGAAATACGGTAATAAGGGAACATCTGGTAAAGTAGAAAGACTATCTTACAGAAGATGCCACTTGGGAAGATGATATCTCTCTTCTCAAAGAGCTTTCAAACTTTTGTTGAGATAAGAATATCTCAAATACTTAAGTTGAGGTGATTGTAAGATTTCAAGTTGTTGTACCTACTATAAATGTACAAAGTCTATTAAAAAATATTTGATTCTAAAAAATAAAAAATAACTCGTTCAAATATAGCAAAGGTTGGTATTTTTGGATTCTTAAGCACGACAATACTATAGCTAGGAATTTTCAAAATTAAATTCGGGTAAAACACGATTTTGTTATTCCCTCTAGAAGTTTTCACAATTACTTCAATTTGCTAAAATAATTTTAAGGTTTTAGTAATCATTAAAGCACAAGACTTTTATCATAACCTCCTAGATATTTTCCAGATATTTACCAATAAAGCAAAAAATAGACTTGAAAATTAGTAGAGTTGAAAATTAAAGTAGATAGGTGTTGGGAAGGGCCATCACTAACCTGCCAGGGATTGATTTAGCAGCAAGTAGTGCTACATGGAGTTGGGGGCATGCTTGGAGTGCAAGAAACTATCAAATTCAGTTGTGGGTGCCAGCAAAAACTATAAATAAGGCCCTAAGCTTCACAATTTCACTCAGACTCAGAATCCCGGTCAAAAATCTCTCGTGCTAGAGAGATACTTCCAGAAATCACTAAGAGAGAAAAGCATCTAGTGGTTAAGCGAGATAATTAGTGCTAATCTTAGTTAATTAGTAAATGACACTAATTTATGTTTAATTTTTTTAATTATCTTAATAATTAGAGAAGATTAGATCTTTCTCTACTATTAATTATTCTCTTATATAATTGTTGATTACTTAATCCTTAATTATGATTAGTAAGATAGTTAATTATTGACCTATATTAGGACTAAAATATTAAAATTTTTGACCTTAATTAAGGGGAAAATAGTAATTAATCTTAGTAAATTAAAAATTGATTTTCAAACTTGGCGCATAATGATAAGAATTTATGGGAATTATGTCATAATTTTCCAATTAACTTTAGTATTTAATTAAGAAAAAATTATATATTTTCAAGCTTAAAATTGATGGAAAATTCATAATTATGTATATTAATTCATGCATTAATTATCAAAGATAGATTATGATGCTAAGAACTTGTGGTAAATAGATCATAATTATTAAATTCATTTTAGTAATTATCTTGACCTAAAAATCCTATTTTTGGTTGAGAATCAATCAAGATAATTAGAAAATAGATTTTTAAGCCAATGAGATATTTATCAAAGAAAGATCTAAGTGTTCAAAGTTCTATAGAATTAGCACATAAATAGTTAGTTAGTTTCAATAATTATCTTGGCCAAAAAACCATATTTTTGGCTAAAAATTAAATATAATTACCGAATATGTTTAAAAGCTAATGAGATATTAATCAAAGAAATATCTAAGTGTAAATGGCCTTATATAATTAGCCCATAATTAGATAATTAGTTTAAGTAATTATTTTGGTCTTGTTTTTTGTTGAGAATTAATCAAGATAATCAGCAAATATGTTTAAAACTTGATGATCTATTTATCAGAGAAAGATCTAATTGTTTTTATAACTAGAGATAATTAGCTCATAAATAGTTAATTAGATTTAAAAATTATCTTGGTCTAAAAATCTTATTTTTGACTAAAAATTAATCAAGATCATTAGCAAATATGTTTAAAAGTTAATGAGATATTTATCAAATTAAGATCTTGCTTGTGTGAGATCAAACGAGTCCATGACAAACCGTTTGAAAAATTAGATGTCATTCTATGTGGGAATTTTGAGACAAACCATTTGGAAAATTGGATGTCATTCTATGTGGGTATTAATTTCAAGCAACTCATGTCAAGGATATATGGATTCTTGGGAAAAAAAAAACTATAATTAGAAACATTGTCCCCTTCATATTGACACACATATCCAAAGTTCTATGAATGCACAATGACAATGCAACAAACAGACCCTTATTCATAAATATCCTTGACTTCAAGTTGGCCAACATAGCTTTGAGGATGTGGAATAACTTAACAAAAATTACTATAGACCTATTCCAAACAGCCATAAGCTTTCCCACCTATTTTACTCTACCAAAGACAAGTGCACCCATAATATTAATGTTTTCAACCAAATAAAGGGAACACCCCACACTTTCATCGCTTTCAAGCTATGCACAGAAACATGGATATTCTAAATGGATTACTTAATGGCGCAAAAGGGGAGTACAATAATTTTGGAAAATAATGAACAACATAATACTTCGAGTTTACTTTGCAAACACTATCGTTAAAAAATTTGCATGAAAGTTAAACACTATACTCACCAACCATTAGCAAAAAAGAGTGGACTCTAATACAATGTGTGGTTTGCAAATTTTAGGTCAGGAAAAACTTCTTGTACACAATTTCAAGATCTCAATCCCCCTTGCAACGAGCTAGTGTATGAACAATCCACTATTTGCAAGGACTTACATTGCACCCATTGGCCTTAAACCTCAAATACATGGCCTTCTATACAAAGCACGGCCTTGCATATGAGGCCCAACTAACCTATAGGTAGGAATATGGCCTTTCCATATCAAATTTGCAACTAGAACAATCCACTATTCGCAAGGACTTACATTGCACCCATGGCCTTAAACCCCAAATACATGGGGCCTTGTATACAAAGCCCGGCCTTGCATATGAGGCCCAACTAACCTATAGGTAAGAATATGGCCTTTCCATATCAAAGTTGACCAAATCATATTGAATGAATTACATCATCTACAAGTGCAAGCCAAATGGATCTCCACCCAAATATTGTTAGAATCCTAATTGAACACACATATCATCATTCATTCATTGAACATTGTCCCTTTCAATAAACACATAAGAAAGAGTACAACAATTTCCACATTGGTGGTATCAGGTTGCTTTGCTTGCAAAAGAAAGACTAGCAAAGAACTTACCATATGCCATACCAAGCTTCTTGCAATACCAATTTGATGGAAAAATGGGAGTCTTAATTCTTCAACAAAAAACTCTTGCACACTTGAATTGTTGGCATGTCTATCATTCAAGACGAGAGATATTGCATGCAACCATCAAGATCACAAGCACCAAATCATCAAGATGGTCTCCCTTTATAGTTTCCCTTCATCGCCCCTAACAATTCAATTAATGCACTAACATCTTTGAAACCACAACATACTTCATGTATTGATCAAATCACTCAATCATCTTTGCTATTTTGACCAACACCTTGCAAGTGAGGTCAGGAACATCCCTCATTTGTGTGATCACCACCTGTAGAGTGTGTGTCATATATAACTTGGTTGGCTTGTAGTTTTTAATTGTCTTTGTCTACACTGGATAGTTCAGCATTGATGGTTGCATGCTTTGCCATACTTCATGACTCTCCTAGGATCACGGTCTATGGATAAAGCAAAAAGTTGGGTCAATCCTTAGATGCTGGGGTGCACTGTGATATGTTGTTTTTTCCTTTGGTCGCTTTTCAAACCACTTCTTGTGCCATAGGGGTTGATTCTCTAGAATGTCAAGCACTTGATCCGCCGACATAGGTACATCTTTGTAGTCTCCCTTTTTGTTGGGGTCAAGTTCTGGGAGGAGCTTACTTTTTCATAAGAGGTCTTTCTACTTCATCAGTGGCAAGGGTATCATTGTGTAATTGAAATTTTGGACCACTTTTTTAGGATTGATCATTAATAGAGTTGTAGATTCCAAGACATTAAGCTCATACTGCATGTACTCCTTGTGCAACGGGTCTTGAATCCCAGCTATCCACCTTTTCATTTCCTCTCTAGAATATGTGAACTCTTTTGTGCCTTCAAACTCATGTAGCCCACCCTCAATAGATGTACTTGGTAGATCTCCTAGGGGTAGGTCTACCCTTATGGTCTCTACTTCTGCTGCTGGTGCTGGTGGAGATGGTATCACTAATTTTCCTTGCAGGGCACTGATTTCCATGTCTTTTTCTCGAAGCTCCTTTGTGTGTTGTTCAGCTTGGGTAGCTAAGTCACCTTGGTCTTTTTGAGCTTGTATAGACATATGGCGTGCTGTTATTATCTGTGAGTCATCCTTTTCTTGAGATAGCTCCGCTTTGAAAATGTTAAGTTCCTTAAGGATCACTGATGGTGCTTGAGAAGTAGATGCTAGAGAAGTTGTGTCTTGCATCATGAGGAGCTTGAAAAGAGTGTGCTTTACAATGTTGTAAAGTTGCTTAGCTTTGCATTTAGATGTTGCTCCTTTTCCAGTTGTTCTTCCAGTCACTGCTACTCCACTTGCATCTCACTATTTATTGCAATGTGAGCTTGTAGGTCACAAAAATATCCTTTTGCTTCCCTTGTCACTCGTTCTAGTCCTTCTTGCAAGTTATTTGTGTCTTCTTGGAGGCCTTGTATTTGCATTTGCAGTTTTGCATTCTTTGCCTTTGCTACATTTGCATCCTTCTTAGCGTATTGAGCATCTCGGTCCTTGAGTTGGGTAATTGATTGCTAACATTTGAATTGAAGCTTTATTGCTTCTAAGTGATCTTCTAGGTCAAAATCTTGTATTAGTCAGTCAACATATTCAATGCAACTCTTGAGTGTGGTGATAATGTTTTTCTTTCTTGATTTGTTTGTTGTTGAGAGGTCTTGGGCACAAACTCTTTTCTTTCTTGTTGATCCAATTCTTTGACTTGGTCCCTTTCTTCTAGTTGACTTAGATTGATCTTTGCAGCTTCCTTCTTCTCTTGGCCCTCATGAGCTGCCTCCGTCTCCTACTGGTCATCCTTACCTTCCTCAAAGTCTTTTGGCTCGGGTGAGACTTGCTTTTGATCTTGGAATCTCTCTTTCGAGATTCTTCTTTGTCTTCATTAGTAGAGGTGGTGGTGGTGTTGGTTTGGGTGAAAATCGTTGCTCGGTCTCAATGTGAGCATCTTGTGTTTCATTTGCTGCTCCTCCCTTGGTGGTGGTTGTTCTTGTGTTGTGTCTTGACCCTTGGGAGAGTCCTCTAGAGACTCTAAATCATCCACTTGTTTTGTTTAGAATCTTCTTCGGGCCGCTCCTTGGCCTTTCTTTTGAGTACTTTGTGGATGTGTTGCCAAAAAGTGCCGACGAGCTCTACCTTCTTGCTTGCCTTTCTCCTTCTATATTGTCCGATTTTCTCTATTTGCTCGGCTTTTCTTTGTTCTAACTTCTTGCTAAGATCCATCTCATCTTGTTATTGACATCAAATCCAGTTTCATCCACTTTCTTTTTCTCCTTAGCAAGCTTCTTAAGTTGCTCCTCTCGTAACTTTGAGCCTCTTCCATGGATATCTGCATTTGTGTCTTTGGTATTTGCTCAGTTGGTCTGCTCCTATTTCTCACCAATGGAATGGTGATATCATCCTCTTCTTCTTCCTCAGCTGTTGACTAGAATTGAAATGGCGTGTCTCTGTTATTTGGATTTATTTCGCCATTGAGCTCAATATTTGAGCCTGTTGCTTCACTATCCATGACTTTGGCTTTAGAGTTGTGTCCCCTTGTTCCTCTTTTGGTTGGAGAAGAGTAAGAACTTCCTACCACTCTGATGGAGTGCTTGGCCTTATGTACTAGCTCAAGTTGGGATTTCACAACTGGTAATTTATTTTTCATTCCCAATGCCTAATAGAAAATTCATGTCAAAATTGGGCCAGCGTTCATGTAAGCTTTGTTGCGGTCGCTACCCTTTAGATTAACTTCTACCAAATTTTTCAGGATATAATTGTCAAGGTCTCATCTAATCACTCTTTGCTAGGCTAGCCCCATAGCCCGGGGGATTCACCATGGAAAACGTATCGCACCACGTAAGTGCAAGGGAGGGGGGTTTTTTTACAAGTTACATAAGCGTATAAGTTAGGGGCAGACCCCCAATAATTTATCTTTTAAGCTTAAAAATAAGAGAGGGGGTATCATATTTATTGGTTGGGGGGGGGGGGAGTGAGAAAAGGAAAAAATGAGAGGAAGTTTTTGTGTTTCAAAATCATTGATTCCCAAAAGAATCTTCCCTTGAAATTTTGAGTCAATAGCTACAAAGATCCATGCAAGAACTAACACTGCTTTGTATCGATTGATTGTTTTGTGATTATAGTTCATTTGTTGAGGGATGAAAGCTATAAAGAGTTTGTATAAATGCAAATTTACACGAAGAACCTAGCACAACTATATAACCATGTTTTTTGAGTAATTTAGATGGGGCAGAATTGGATGAGTAGCTAGAGTGCAAAGTGAACGGGTACATAGTTTGAAAGTCAAACTAAGACACATTGAGAGTACATCTATTTATAAACATAAGTGGTTCCTTAGTACGTTTCCAGCCACTATGCTACATGCTCTTTGACTAGTTTTACTCAGTTAGATCATGTGAAACCTAAATTTTATATGTAAGATAGAGGTATGATAATTTTCTGCATTGATTGTCGTATAAGCATAGAAAGGGAGGTCGTATTCCCTAATATGAGTCGTATATAGGGGTTTTATCAAAGTTGTTCGCTCGCATGTTGGTGCAGACAAAGTGTGTTGCCTCTAGAAGATGGCATGGGAATGAAGAGCTTGAAGTGCTGAAGGAGCAGGTCCTGGCACGGCTCATCAAACCGAGCTACGGAGCCCAAGTTATTGGAGGTTGAAGTTTCAGTGGTTTGCAGATTCTTGCCGGACAAGGCAGCTGGAGACAGGTGGTCCAAGTGGAACTTAAGGTATAGATGTGTAGAGCTCAGGTCATGGAGCGTACCCGTCTTTTCATATTGTGGATCGGAGCCACGGTTTACAAGATATGATTATTTGAAGTTTTTTCGGGGGCCGGGTCTGAGCTCATTTGGCCACATTGGAGAATGTGCCATCTCGCATCTTCTGAGCCTCGACGAGGTTCTAGAGCGGAGTGTACATTATACGGAGCTAACAAGAAGTGACTGCATGTCAAACGGAGTCCAGAGCGAGAAGATATGGTCGTCGGAAAATTGGGTGTCTTTGCCCGAAGTTGTTGGCAGATGAATTGGTCGTGTTTTGGTGGCCTCGGATCTTGGGCCTGGAGAAGTCGAATAGCGGTGCGGATCATGGAGAAGCAGGGCGGCAGTGCACGATTTCACTCGGGCTTTGCGGCTTGGCCGACGAGGTTCTAGAGCGGAGTGTACATTATACGGAGCTAACAGGAAGTGACTGCATGTCAAACGGAGTCCGGAGCGAGAAGATATGGTCGTCGCAAAATTGGGTGTCTTTGCCCGAAGTTGTTGGCAGATGAATTGGTCGTGTTTTGGTGGCCTCGGATCTTGGGCTTGGAGAAGTCGAATAGCGATGCGGATCATGGAGAAGCAGGGTGGCAGTGCACGATTTCACTCGGGCTTTCTGGCTTGGCAACAGGAGCTAGGATTAGAGAATGGGAGTCAGGAAAAGGCAAGCTAAAAACATTTTTTTGGTTAAAGGGAAAAAAAAGAGTTTTTGAAGCCTCGGGGGCTCAAGGATTAGGGGAATGCCACGTGGCAGGGGCCTATAACCCACATGCGGGCGTGGGGCTTCTGAGTGCGGGGTATATGGGCAGGGCCGTAGGCTCTTCATAAGCATCCAAGGAGAGAGAGTGGAGCTCTTTTGGGCGCAGCTATGGCGTCCACGCGTGGGGCGCTGCGAGCGGCGTTGCAGTGGCGTCTGGCGGCGATTTTGGGCTCAAAGCCGGATGTGCAAGGAGATGGTGGCGCCTGATGGCAGACGCAGAGCAGTTTTTGGTGATGATGTGGCGGCCCCAGTTGGGGGTCGTTCCGTGGCCCTTGGGGCACCAAATTTTTGAGAGGAAAAGGGAGAGGGCAATAGCGATATCGCTATTGCCTTCCCCCTTCAGGTAAGGGATGAGCCCCACAATAGAGAGTGAGAGAGAGAATCCAGAGGCATCCAAATGGTATAAAGCAAAGCTAAAGCCGGCCAAATTGAGGGCCAAGTGGACAAAGCCAGATGCAAGACCAAAAGGAGGGAGATCCGGCCGGCCAAGATGGAAGGACCAAAGCCCAATGTGCACACCATGTAAAAGTTTCCAAAAGCAAACTAGGCCAAGTGTTAGCAATGCAATAAAATACTAAAAGAAGCCCTAAGTGAAGGCCACGGCAAGAGAAACTCACCCTTTTTTCTTTTTTAGGCCTCTTAGAGGTACCCCTATAAAAGGTTGTATATGTGAAAATTTAGGGGCTTTTTTGCTTGTGTGAGTAAGTGAAAGCTTGAAGCTTGTGTGATGCCAAGCTTTCCATTGAAGCTGCATACATTAATTGTACTACCTTCTATGCAATAATACCAACCGTTTTGCCCAATTTTGTGTGTTTCTTCTCCCCAACCCCCTCCTTTTCTCTCGCTCTTCGTGTATTGGCCTTTGCTTGCAGAGGGTTTGCCTGCAATTTGAAGGGTGCCATCAAGAGGGCAGATTAGGAGTGTTTTAGGAAGTCGGAATGGGTGAGTTAAGCAGTGTGGGTGCATTTGTGTCGTGGGTGTTCTTGTGCAAGGAGTGAGGTAGTTGCTTTGTATGCTAAAGTGGAGTTGATAGTGCAAGGAGTGAGGTAGTTGCTTTGTATGCTAAAGTGGAGTTGATAGTGCAAATTAGCCAATTTGAAGGTGTTTTTTGAGAGGTTATGGGTGTTCTGGAATCCCTGGGCTATAGAGAGGCAAGTAGTTTGTGTGTTGGGTGTATTCCCTATTCCCCCTCTCCATCTTCTGGTGCCCCCACTGAGGAACAGCTGATTGCTCATTGTATTCCCTATTCCCCCTCTCCATCTTCTGGTGCCCCCACTGAGGAACAGCTGATTGCTCATTGTTGTTGATTGAAGACGGTTGTTTCCATCAAGGAGAGATGGCAGCACATAGTTATGGACCAATTTTTGCTGGAGAAGGAGATCCGAAGGAGTGGATGGCCGATTTCGAGTTGTATATGCTGTTACTGCATATGTCGGATGAAGCTAGCAAGATGCAAACGATCCCGTTCTTGATGCGGGGAAAAGCAAAGACATGGTTTTATGCGTTGGAGGGAGAGCCAAGAATTATGTGGCTGGCATTGCGGACCCGTTTTCTCCAAGACTTTCAAAAAGAGGTGTATCCCATCGACTTGGATGCAAGGTTGAAGAATTTGAAGCAGGACGTGAATGAGGAATTCAGCATCTTTCTTGCCCGCTTTGAAGACTGCTGGAGAGATTTTGTAGTGGCCATGCAGTTGGTCAATGGTGGTGAGTACTTTAAATTGGAAAAGTTTATGTCTTGTTTACATCCCAAAGTTCATGAAAAGGTGGATTTCGAGGGCCCGGAGAATTACAACGGGGCAGTTGCTATTACGCGGTCTAAAAGCCATAAAATCAAGAAGAAGATTGAGCAAGGTGCATTGGGATATGAGGCAATGGTTCCCAATCCGACTTCGAGTCCGAGAGAAGAAGCTCAAGTGAGAATCAGCCCAATCGAGGGGCTGCAACCTTTCCTCAACAGGGGGTACGTACAGTTCAAGATTTGTCTGAACAAATGCAAGAGTTACGTTTAAGTGTTATGGACAGAGGTCAAGCAAGGGCTGGAAGAGGCAGAGCTAGGCAATTGCCTGGCAGGTGCTACAATTGCGGTGAGGAGGGTCACTATGCTCCAGATTGCCCTCATCCGCCAAGGGAAAGGGGCGGCATGTATCCTCTTTTTGGTCGAGGTCGTGGTCAAGCACAATTTAATGGCCAAAGAGGTCAACAAGAGGTTGAAAATCAAGCACAGGCGGCTCCATCAGGTAACGATGAAATACCCAGGGTTAACAATATTGGTGTTGACAGGCAGGAGGTTGACATTATGGCCAACAAAAGAGCACGAGGTGAAAGAGAGACTGAGACGGAGCGTGAAACTAGAGCCAAGAAGGGAAAAGAGAAGGTAAATGAAGGAAGAGAGCAACCAGAGCCAAGCAGAAGGAGGCGAAGATGGAGAATTACCCAAAAGGATTTTCAATTGGGACGTGGAAATCCGGAGTATGATTTGGTAAGAGATGTTCAAAACCAGAAGGCTAACATCACTTTTGGGCAGCTTCTTGCTTTGAACCCTAAGTTAAGAAGGCAATGGTCAACCAGTGTCAGCACAAGGCTTCCTCGAGTGGGAGGAGAGGTACATACGATGCAAAATCTAGCTGTGAAGGTGGGAAGTCCCACCGATGTGCTTCCGGTGGTGGACGTTTTGATTGAGAAGAAGAAACAGGTTCAAGCATACATCGATAGTGGTGCCCAAGTCTGTGTTATTACGGAGTCGGTTATGAGGGATATTGGCATTAAAGCTATTGTCAGGTCCAATGTGCGAATGAGGATGGCTAATCATGCCAAAGCTCGTTGTCTAGGAGTGGCACAGGATGTGAAGGTAAAGGTTATGGGAATTGAATTCTTAATTGATTTTTTTGTTATGAAAGCAGGAGAATGCCTATCCAATTATATTGGGGAGGCCATGGCTGTTGGCAATTGGGGCCAAACAAGATTGGGGGACCGGGGTGTTCACCTTGCCGGATCGAGAAAATGGCGGACAGATTGTGTTGGATCTAAAGATCAAGGAAAGTCATTTTCATCCCTCAGCAGGTGGAGAAAATCTAGATTTCATTACGAATTATGAGTATGAGACGGAGTCTACTTATGATGAAGGGTCTACCAGTGTCGAAGAGGAGGAGATTAAAGCTGGATACAGATTTGTTTGGGGTCACAGTAGACACTACCACTGCAAAGAGAGGTATGCAAATTCCGGCTTGTAGTTTGCAAGATAAAGAGATGGAAGATATACTAGGTGCCGATTTAACAAAGCAGGAGAAAGAAGGCTACATGGACCTATGTGCATCCTACCCTAATTTATTTGCAAGGGAATATAAGGATCTAAGGGGAGCTAGAGGAGTGGAGCATCAGATTCTTCTTAAAGAAGGATACATGCCAAAAGCACAGAAGCTCAGAAGGTTGGGGAATATTCAAAAGGAAGCCCTATGGCAGGAGATCAACAAGTTGCTCGAGGCAGGTATTATTTATCCGGTAAAGGAGTCTGAGTGGGTTTCTCCTGTTGTCATTACCCCGAAGAAGAATGGAAAGTGGCGGGTATGTGTAGATTATAAGCCTTTGAATGCTGCAACCAAGCGGAACCATTACCCTTTGCCTTTTCAAGATGAGATTTTAAACCACGTTGCCGGGCATGAGCCCTATTCTGTCATGGATGGGTTTTCAGGGTATTTTCAGATCGGTATTGCTTTGGAGGACCAGCTGAAGACTACCTTCATCTCACCATGGGGCTGCTTTGCTTACCGCCGTAGGATGCCTTTTGGACTGGTGAATGCATATGCGACTTTTCAAGATTGGATGAACAAGGTGTTCGGGCCTTACTTGGGTAAGTTCATCAGAGTGTTTATGGATGATATTGGTTGCTATAGTTCCAGGGCAGAACATTTGTCCAAGTTAAGGCTGTGTTTTCAAAGGTAGATGAAGAAGGAGGACAATTGAATCCAAAGAAGTGCAAGCTAGCACAACCAAGGGTTCAATTGTTAGGTCATGTGGTATCGCAAAACGGGATTGAAGCAGACCCTGAGAAGGTGAAAGCGTTGATTCTTATGGAGCCCCCAACCAGTGCAACAAAATTGGCTTCTTTCGTGCATAAGTTAAAGTATTTATCCCGTTTTTTTTTTATGCTGTCTCAATATGTCTACCCTCTTCAGAAAAGGGCTCAACAGGTGCATGGGTTTCAGTGGGATGAGGTAGCTCAAGAGGCCTTTGATAAAGTGAAAGGTATTCTATGTCAGTTGCCTACGGTGTGTCCTCCTAATCATGAGGATGATTTTTATATTGCTATGACGGTGGGAACGGTGGCTATTGGAGCAGTACTGCTACAAAAGGTAGACAGAAGCTATAAGCCCATTTATTTCGAAAGCAGGGTCATTAGTCCAGGTGAAGCTACTTATACGGAGGCAGAGCAGTGGGTTTTGGCTTTGGTCTTTGCATGCAGGAAGTTTAAAGTATATTTGGTCGTTCGAAAGTTTTATGTATTGACTTGCTAACAATCTTTTTCCTGAAGAGGTGCTGCACTTGAAGCCAGCGAAGCGAATCATGAAGTGGGTGATCGAACTTCAAGAGTTTGAGTTTGAGTTCAAAGTGGATCACACTCGGCGGTCTCATTTGGCGGATATTCTAGTCAACAAGGAGGTTGACCTGCCAATTTATCCAAGGGTGGTGCCAGAGGAGAATAAGGAGGAACCTGACTTGCAAGGGGCTTTCACGATGTGGTTTGATGGTGCTTATAGATGAGTAACACAGAAAGCAGGTGGAGGTGTGGTTATCTAGGATCCACACGGCACATTCATTTTTTCCAAAGCTTACGACTTGGAGGAGGTGCATACCAACAATGAAGCAGAATATCTTACCTTACACCTGGGGCTCAAGCAGTGCATTGACTTTGGTATTTCAAGGTTGGTTGTAAAGGGTGATGCTCTACTGGTTATCAAACAACTCTTGGGCCAATGGCAGGTAAAGAGGGATTCTCTCAAGAATTGGTTTTTTTCCATAAAGAAGCTGTTGAAGTTTTTTGAAGCAGTACAATTCAGACATGTGTGGAGAGAGCAAAACCAAGAAGCAGATCGTTTGGCTAGCAGTCGTGTTCAGAATCAAGTGTCGAGTTTGTATGTGGGGCCAGCCACTTATACGGGTAGAGAGACTTTGAAGGATATTGATGATTTCTTGAGTACAGGTCAATGTTCCGACGGGCTTTCCAAACTACAAAAGAGGAGGGTTGTTCAAAAAGCTAAAAGGTTCACTCTGGTTGGTGAAGATCTTATGGTGCACATTCGAGATGGGGTGCTATGTTGTGTCCTCTACAAAGAAGAGATTGGCATGGTATTGGAGCAATGCCATGAAGAAAGCGGTCATTAGGGTAAGAGTCAAGTTTTGTTTCGTGTCTTAAGAAGTGGGTTCTGGTGGCTTTCTGTGGTGCGAGATGTGCATTATTGGTGCAAGACGTGCCATCAATGCCAAGTGATGGGTGAAAGACGACTGGTAGCCGAGCAACAGGGGGCTATCATCGCACATGATGCCTTTGAAAAGTGGGGCTTGGATGCAATTGGTCCATTTCCCAAGTCAGCAAGTGGTAAGAAATATGTGGTAGTGGCAATAGACTACCTTACACGATGGGTCAAGGCTAAAGCATTCAAAGAGGTAAATGCGCATACTGTTGCTCAGTTTGTATTTGATTGCATATGTTGTCGTTTTGGAGTGCCTTGGGTGCTTTTATCAGATCGAGGACAGGGATTCAGAAATAAGTTGGTGCGGGAAAAAGTGGACGGGGCCTTACAAGGTTCATCAAGTTTTTCCAAATGGTACATATGCACTAGTTAGGTTGGATGGTCCGTTTCTTAAACATACGATAAATGGTCTTTGTCTCAAGCTCTACTTCAAAAGGGAGTTAGTGCCAGCGGTGCATCAGATTCTTATGTAGGGGGTGGGGCAACCCACTTGAAGGTTTGATAATAGAGTGCAATAAAACATTGTACATATGGTTTGAGTTTTCTCATAGCGTGTGCCAGGTTTTGTAGTTTATAGTGAAATAAATCTTTTAAGTAGTTGAAAATAAATGCTCAACAGGGGGGTGGGCAATGATGGTGCAGCCAAAGTGTTTTGCCTCTAGAAGATGGCATGGGCAGGTGTATGCAGGTAAGCAAAAGCATGGCAAAGGGATGGTGCAGCTAGGAAGGTCATGGGATGGCAGGTAGCAACGGAAGTGTATGCACGATGCAGCTTATAGGCTAAGGAAGGCTACATAATGGGCTAATTGGGGTAGCATGTGAAAGAGATTCAAAGTGCAGCCTTGGGGTCCAGGAATGAAGAGCTTGAAGTGCTGAAGAAGCAGGTCCAAACGGCTCATCAAACCGAGCTACGGAGCCCAAGTTATTGAAGGTTGAAGTTTTAGTGGTTTGCAGATTCTTGTCGGACAGGGCAGCTAGAGACAGGTGGTCCAAGTGAAACTTAAGGTATAGATGTGTAGAGCTCAAGTCATGCAGCCTACCCGTCTTTTCGGATTGTGGATCGGAGCCACGATTTGCAAGATATGATTATTTGAAGTTTTTCCGAATGCGGGTCTGAGCCCATTTGGCCGCATTGGAGAATGTGCCATCTGGAATTTTCTAAGCCTCAAAGAGGTTCTAGAGTGGAGTGTACATTATACGGAGCTAATAGGAAGTGACTGCATGTCAAACGGAGTTCGGAGCGAGAAGATATGGTCGTCGGAAAATTGGGTGTTGGTCGTGTTTTGGTGGCCTCGGATCTTGGGCCTGGAGAAGTCGAATAGCGGTGCGGATCATGGAGAAGCAGGGCGGCAGTGCACGATTTCACTCGGGCTTTGCGGCTTGGCAACAGGAGCTAGGATCAGAGAATGGGAGTCAGGCAAAGGCAAGCTAAAAACATTTTTTTGGTTAAAGGGGAAAAAAAAAGAGTTTTTGAAGCCCCGGGGGCTCAAGGGTTAGGGGAATGCCACGTGGCAGGGTCCTATGACCCACATGCGGTCGGGGCTTCTGAGTGCAGGGTATATGGGGAGGGCCGTAGGCTCTTCATAAGCATCCAAGGAGAGAGAGTGGAGCTCTCTTGGGCGCACCTATGGCGTCCACGCGTAGGGCACTGCGAGCGGCGCTGCAGTGGCGTCTGGCGGCGATTTTGGGCTCAAAGCCGGCTGTGCAAGGAGATGGTGGCGCCCGATGGTGGACGCAGGGCAGTTTTCGGTGATGACGTGGCAGCCCCAGTTGGGGGTCGTCCCGCGGCCCTTGGGGCACCAAATTTTTGAGAGGAAAAGGGAGAGGGCAATAGCGATATCGCTATTGCCTTCCCCCTTCAGGTAAGGGATGAACCCCACAGCAAAGAGTGAGAGAGAGAATCCAGAGGCATCCAAATGGTATAAAGCAAAGCTAAAGCCGGTCAAATTGAGGGCCAAGTTGACAAAGCCAGATGCAAGACCAAAAGGAGGGAGATCCGGCCGGCCAAGATGGAAGGACCAAAGCCCAATGTGCACACCATGTAAAAGTTTCCAAAAGCAAACTAAGCCAAGTGTTAGCAATGCAATAAAATACTAAAAGAAGCCCTAAGTGAAGGCCACGACAAGAGAAACTCACCCTTTTTTCTTTTTTTAGGCCTCTTAGAGGTACCCCTATAAAAGGTTGTATATGTGAAAATTTACGGGCTTTTTTGCCTGTGTGAGTAAGTGAAAGCTTGAAGCTTGTGTGATGCCAAGCTTTCCATTGAAGCTGCATACATTAATTGTACTACCCTCTATGCAATAATACCAACCGTTTTGCCCAATTTTGTGTGTTGCTTCTCCCCAACCCCCTCCTTTTCTCTCGCTCTTCGTGTATTGGCCTTTGCTTGCAGAGGGTTTGCCCGCAGTTTGAAGGGTGCCATCAAGAGGGAAGATTAGGAGTGTTTTAGGAAGTCGGAATGGGTGAGTTAAGCAGTGTGGGTGCATTTGTGTCGTGGGTGTTCTTGTGCAAGGAGTGAGGTAGTTGCTTTGTATGCTAAAGTGGAGTTGATAGTGCAAATTAGCCAATTTGAAGGTGTTTTTTGAGAGGTTAGGGGTGCTGTGAATCCGTGGGCTATAGAGAGGCAAGTAGTTTGTGTGTTGGGTGTGTTCCCTATTCCCCCTCTCCAACGTGGCATCCCATTTTATATATAGAGTGAATCCCTCGGGCCTCATAGCCATTAGGTATATCTTGGTGTCTTTTGAATCTTCAAGTGTTGAGAGATGAGCCGCAAAGGTAGTTGCATCTCTGTGTATATCAGATCCTTATAAGTAAACTTGTGTCCTTGATGCTTTATGCAAGCCTTTGGTCATTGTCAATTGCTTTGGTCTTGTGAAGAAGATTGTGATTTCCCTCTGGTATGTGTAGGGCTTGGTGGATTAGATCATCTGTTATCCGCACTTTAACTATAGCTCCATCCTTGTTAGTTAAGGTTGTCTCTCTGTTATACTAGATTGACCTCATCAGCTCATGTGCTCTTTGGAAGTATGTCCCCCAAGGTGGAAGTTGAAAAAGGTGTCTAGCTACAAACATCTTGGACCCTTCAATTACCTCTTTCTACTGGTGCAGTGTCCATTTTTCTTTGGGAAATATTTTTGTCTTCCCTTTGGTTCCATTCAGCTGCTTGGAACTTGCCAATGAACACATTAGCCAGTATTCTTGTCAACTCTTCTTCAGAGATGTGAGCTTTCTTGTTGGATGTGATGTCAATGACTTCATATGGTGCAACCTCCCACTCCTTATGAGCCCTTCTGCAAGGCATTATGGTATCAAAAAATCAACTAATTATCTTTTGAAATTTCTCGATAAGTCGTGAAAAAAGTCAGAAAAAATGCAACCTTGACCATAAAATGAAAAAGGAGCATAACTTGATCAAAACAAGTCTAAAGGCTTGATCAGGTTTCACTAGTGCATCTAGGACAACTACAGACACTAGGTCATGTGTTCATAGATCAAAATTGAGTGTGAGGTACATGGGTCGCGATCCATGTTGGAACACATTTTGGACTTCTAATGAAACCATCTGATTAAGCATGTCATGGGGATGCTATGGTTCAAAATAATTTGAATTTGGATCACTGGTTAGAGATTTATGCCACTTCAAATTTTTTGTAGACTTGAAGAAATTTCGCTTGAAATTTACGATTTGGTTTCGAGATCCAATTGGCTTGAAACTTACAATTTGGCTTTTCTTGACAAGTAGGACCTGTTGGTATGGTTTTGACCCGGAAAGCTGAAAAAGGTACATGGATCGTGATCCATGTTTGGTCTTTTGAGGTAAAACTTGGTGCGCATGTTCCTATATCCTATCTGAATACACTGGTGAAATATTTTCAGATTTGGACAAGTTGTTCCCAAGTTTTCCCAGCTTCCTAGTTTATGGCCCAATTTGGTCCAACTTTTCCATATTTGGTTTTTGGTGGCATCTTTGATCTCTTTTGGCGACTGTTCTGCCTGAGAATTTGCTCATGTGATGATTGAGAGCTAAAATATAGCCCCAATCCTAGATGTTTGTTGATTTTTATCACTTTTGGAGTTTGTTTGGACGTCCCAGGTCTTCTAGCAAGCTTGGTCCACTTTTTGAGCATATTTTGCATTCACTGAGATACACTAAGTTCACTACCTTTTCAACACCAAGACTTTGCCAAAACCACAATTTTCATCACTTGCACTTTGAAATTGCTAAACTATGACATGTGACTCACTTTATGAAACCAAACCCTGAAATTTTGACATATATCACCACATTTGACATGTACCATCAACTTGTACTCAGATTCAGATAAATTTTTCCCAAGGGTACATGGATCGCAATCCATGTTTGGTGACTATTTTTTACAAAACTTTGTGGGAAAGCTTGGGACATGTTCCCTAAGCTAGCTGTGCACTTTTCTTTTGAGTTTGATCGATTTTCCACATTATGGGTCAAAATGACCATTGGGGACTAACTTTCTAATTTTCTTAGAATTTTGGTTGACCCATGGTCCATTTTTCCCAAATTTGCATGGCACATTCCCCAAGGCTAGTTTAAACTGTTAGCATGCTTTTTCCTTGATATGACATGTTGGTGGACATGGATTGCGATGGGAGGGCATATATCGTGATCCATGTCCAACAACTTTTACTGACTGTGATTACACCAGCGAACAGATGCTTTTAAGGGCATTATTTGGCACCATTTATTTTTTATTTTTGAGGTGGGAGGGGAGGACATGGATCACGATCCATGTTCCACCCCCTCTTGCAACTTTGATCACATGCCCAATTTTTGCTCATTGAGGGGCGTATTTTTGTGAGAAAATAATTCAATTTTGACTTCAAATGCTACCCCAAATGACCCTTGACAATTTGTGAGAATCCTTGATTTGATTTGATTGTTGATAAAAAAATTTGTTCATTTGGCAGTGCACAGCTATTCTTGTACTAAAGATGAGCATACATGTGGAATCTGGTGAAGGGTGGGTGTCCGAAGTGTCTGTAGCAAGCAAAAATCCGATGAAAGGCTCTAGGTCACAAGATCTCTCTCTCTCTCTCTCTCTCTCTCTCTCTCTCTCTCTCTCTCTCTCTCTCACACACACACACACACACACACACACACACACTCACACACTCACACACACACACACACACACATTGTGTTTGATTGCAAATGAGGCCTAATTTTCCCATTTTCCCTATATGTACCCGGCTCACCCCTAATGCTAAGTGAATACTTACCTTATTTTCTCACATTTCCCATGGTATACCACCTGCAGCTCAGACGTTTCATCATTCGGATGTGCGGTCATTAATTGCTCTCAATTTTACAATTTTGGCATGTCACAAGTTGGCCCAAATTTTGGCTTGTGACAAACCCTTCCAAACTTGACATGCTTAAAGGTCTTGCTTTATAGATTCTACGTTTGCTTTCAAAACTTCAATTCAAGTTTCTTGGCTCTATTTATTAATCTTTTATCCAAATTAAGTTAGAAAAGAAAGAAACTCACCAACTAATTGGTTGTTGATTGGGCATGGCTTGGCTTCGGGTACCCACTTGTAGCTTGTTGTGGAGATTGTGAAGTTTATTGTCGATTTGATTGTTTAGGTTTCCATTGCCATGTCAAAAATTTGCCAGATGCTAACCTCTTTGATTTGAAATTTGGAATCCATTTATAACCTGGTTGGAAGGATGAGAAATTAGTCCACTGGATGGATTTCTTCGGCCAAAAAGAATTTTGTTGAGTGGTTCTTGCTTCTCGTAAGCTCGGTTAGGCTGTTTGTGAAGTTTGATTGGAGAGGGTTGCTTTGGGAATCCATGTATATTGAGGCTTGGTTTCATGATGGATTTCTTTACCCAAAATTATTGTATGTGCTTTTGTTAGTGTTTTGATGATTTTTGAGTCGAGATTCCAGCTGCGATTCTTGTGGGTCTGATTGTACATTCCAAATATGGTTTGTTTGTACCAAGGGAGTGACATACACGATTCCCTTAAGGTTGTACTGCAAAGTGATGTCCTACCAATCTAGGACTGCTTTGTACGTCCGCATCCATGGAACTCCCAAGATGATTTTTTCATTAAGATCTGTGTCCGCCATGACATGAAATTGATGTGGACATTGGTTTCCATTAATGTTGAATGATGTGTTGGCTTGTCCTAAGCTAATCATTGTCCCTTTGTTGGTTGACCTTAGCTTGATTTTGTTTAGCTTTACTATCTCATTGAGTGCTTTATGGCATTGACTCATGTGCCAGTATCCACAAAAGCGTGTCTGTAGATCCATCTTCGGGGGGGGGGGGGGGGGGGGGGGTCACTACAATAAAAAATTGCCTATCACGTGGGTTCAAAAGTAGGGATTATTTTATTCTATATTTTCTCACATTTTCACAAACATAAGGGTTTTGAAAAAAATGATATTGAAAAAGATTTATAGATTGAATAGGAAAAGGATCCCTTGTATTGGTGACAAATTCACATCTAAGGGGTTCTATAAATAGTCCTTGAATGCATGCATTTTACATATAGTGACCCCTTGAGGATCCATTTGTGAGTTGAACATCGATTTTCACATCCATTCCTCCAACCCAATCTAGCTTAATCTGAATTGCTTTGATAGGAGGCAATGGTGGTTCTAAGTGTCAAAGTGGAGCAATTTTCTGCCATTCTTTGTGCTTTAGAACCTACAACTTAGCTTTTTCCTTTGCATGGTCTTGAATGGCTTGAGATTTTTTCTTTTGCTCCTTCTCTTGGTGAATCTTATCCAACATGGCAGTTGTTAGAGGTAAATGGTATTTTTTTTAAATTTGCACAACCATTGATCCAATTAGGTGTCTCCTCTCCCTCTAGTGTTGCAAGTTTTACGGTACCACTAAGTGATATGCCATTGATTACATGTGGGCCATTACCTCACGTTTTCAATTTCTTTGTTTCAAGGTATAGACTAATACATAGTCTCCCTTTTGAAACTCCTTATTTATCACGTGCTAGTCATGGAACTCTTTCATTTGTTGTTTTGTGCATATATGGTTGCAACAGCCTTGAGTCGCAATTTATCCAATTTGGTAAGCTTTCCAACTCTGCTTGACAACTCGTGTCCATTCTATCCAAAGTCCTTTTCCACTTGTAGTGTGGGAACCAAGATTTATAAGGGTAGTATGGATTGATCTCAAACACTGAATTGAAAGGCGTTGTACCCAGTTACATTTTGTATGCTATCATATACACCCATAGAGCTGAATGTAATTTTTGGTCCCAATCAATTCTCGAATTATTTATAATTTTTGTGAGCACGGTGCATAAAATCTTGTTTGTGCTCTTAGCTTGTCCGTATTCTTGAGGGTGATATGGCGCTGACTTCAAATGAAGCACCATAAATTCTCACAATAGATAGTCAATCATATCGTTTATAAAGTGAGTCCCTCGATCACTTCCTTAAAATCTAAATTGGAAGCCCATATCAAGTGAAGATGTTCTCATATAAGAATTGCAATGTCATTTTGGCATCATTTTTGTGCATCAATTTGGCTTCTACCCATTTGATCAAATAATGTGAGGCCACTATGATGTATTGAGCATGCATTCTATAGGCCAGTGGTGAGATAAGTCCAACAAAGTCTATCCCCCATTTGGCAAAATCCCTTGCACCCATCATTGGTCTTAACGGCATTTCATCTTGTCGCATAGGTGCTTTTTTGTGCTAGTAATGATCGAATTGTTTTACATATTGCTCAGTATCCATATACAAAAATGGCCACCAGATTCTCGTAAGAAGTATTACTTTTACAGTTTTGACTGCAAAAAAGTGATCTCTTGCCGGTTCGGCATGTGCTTGCTCAAGAATTGAAACGGACTCGCATTCCATGGCACAAATTTGCAAGCCTCTCTAACTTTAGTGGGTCTTGGAAGAGAAACAATGACTTGTATCTTCTCAAGTTCTGTGGAAATGTCATTTTATGACACAATGTGTCCTAAACTCTTCCCATGTCTTACCATGAAGACACATATTTTAGGATTCAAACATATGTGATAATTTTTGCACTTTTCAAAGATCTTCTTCAAGTGCTCAACATGTTTGTTTCTCATTAGAGAATGCACACACAGGTCATCCATACAAATTTCTAAGATTTGTCTTAGATATTCTTTGAATGCGTGACTCATTAGCTTCCAAAATTTGGCAAGTGGTCAATAATAACAATACAAATGTTCATCCCCCCTCAAGGTAGCTATTCAAATTTAGGACTATTGAGTGCTTGCATTATTATGAGGGGATTGGATACCCATCCTCTTCAATATAGACACAATAAACTATAAGGGAGAAATTCAAATGGTTTATCAACAACCGTTTCATGTTTCGGAGGTCGAAAAGAGAAAAATGCTAAACATGAAGTACGACAAGAGAATTTATAGAGAAAAAATGCCACCTCACTTAGAAAACAAGTGATTTTTTTATTTATCATCATCCACTATAGTACTATAAAAGCTTAGCACTCAATTAATTGATACAAAGAATCAAAGACAAAGTGTTGTCTATTGAGGTAAAGGCCTTTATGCCTTGCCCGGTCCCTCAAGCTATGGGCTCCCGCCCATTGACCACCTTATTGCTTTGTACATATACAAAGAATAAGGGGCAGCTCATCTTGAGTGTTGCTCCACCCACATACCTTACACTCCTTCTCCTTCTTTCCCTTCTCGTATGCGCCGCACCACATACCACACCACGCACACACATTTCGCACAATAGACAAACTCATAATTGGTACCAGAGTCACAACGTCGATCGATGCATGTGATGGATTCCAGGCGAGACACCAAAGCGATAGAGCTCGGCTTGAGCTTGGGGGTGATGAAAGATTGACATAGCTTCCTTGAGCAGATCCAAAGCGGTGCGCGCAGCCCCCCCTCATTAGGAAGGGAATGGGGTCTAAGGGGGCCTCTTTATTTCCCATGGGATTAAAAAGAAGATTATCAAAGGGGCAAATGGGTGGATTTTATGTGGACTGAAATGGTGGGTATGGCAGGGCCTAAAAGTAAGTGGTCAAACATGTACTCCTTTATAGAATAAAAAGAGAAAATCTCTTATAAATTCAAAAAACTAAACTTTTCTCTAAATAGTTGAGTAAAAACTAATCTTTTCTCTCTCTAGTGGTTGTCAGTTTCTCCCCCTCTCTCTCCTAAAAGGGGCTCCCTCCAAAAACATGATGATCATTTCCTCCCCCTCTCTCTATTGTACCATCTCTCACTTCTCTTCACTTCACCTTGCAAGTTGCTTCTCTTTCCTTCCTTTCAGTTTTCCCTCCCAAAAGCTCTATAGCAGAACTTCGAACCTCCTTTCCCTCCTCAAGCTTACTGCATTTTCATCAAGCTTGCTGCATTCTCCTCAAGTTGAAGTTCTCCATTTCTCCATGAGCGTCACTAAACACCTCTATCTTGAGTTGAAGATCTGCAGCATATCCTTCTGCTAGATCTTCCCTCTTTCTTTCATCAAAAGGTTTCTTGCTTCTTATCTATTAATCTCTCTAGAGAGAATCTACTTCCCTCTCAAGCTTTGCAACATTATCTTCCCCATTAAGCCAACAAGAAGGTGGAGCAGTATAGCAGTAAGTGACATCCTTCGTCTTTGTGTACTGTCAAGAATCTTGCTCTTTATACAACCGAGAACAATGATGTGAAATGTCTAATCATAAGTGTTTGTCTGTAGGTTATGCCACTATTCCCCATGGCATCATCAGGTACTTAATGACAAACAATTGATGTGGGTGACAATGCAGCCCAGCTCAAGAGGTGCACACAAGGTCTCAAGGACACACATGGCTTCTCGAGCACACCATTGGAAGGAAAGGATCATGGAGTTCAACCAAACCCATGACGGTAAGCAACTTGCAAAGGTGTAGCATGTGTATGTTGCCTCACAACTGAAGCTCAAGACAACAGTGGCTCCATCGAGGTTTCCTACAAACTATAATTTCACTCCTCTGCCAAGTTTTTAGATTGTATATTTTTTATTTCTATCGTATATATTTCTTTGATGTCTATAATGTTTTCACTGCTTGTTCATGTTTGCAGATGTTTTCCCATCCGATTTTGTAGAGTGGGAGTCAAAAGAGTCCTTTACAAGAACTTTCGAGGTCATCCATGTTGACCTTGGCAAGCTGCTCTATGTTGGTTGTCCATCCAGGGAGCTTGTCTAACGAGACTTTTTTTTTTTATAACCATACTTATGTAATGACTAGGCAAACCAGGTATAGTAATCTTTCGCTGGCTCACCCACCAACCTTGTAGAGTATGGAATGGCCTAAGTCAGATAGTGCCTTGATCATGGCAACCAAAAGGAGAATCGAGGCGGATGTGCATTTAACAGTGAAGTGCACCTATGGTTCCCACAAAAGCTTCTCTAACTTGGTTTATGTCCCTTCATGTGTTTGTGTTTATCTTTTGACTGCAAAAGAGTGTTCACTGGACACCAACAATGTGGATTTGCAAAGGGGGAAGTGCGATCAACGGCTTCCTTGCAGTTGGATGGGAGACTAAGGTGGTCAACCACCAGGGAGATACAGACAAGTGCTTTTTAGTTGTTGAGAATGTGGTGTGCATATACCATATTGCGAAGCAAGGCTTGTCGAGTGTCTTTCCCTATAGAAGATGGAAGCTGATGAAGAAAGAATGGGGGGCACTAGACTCTAATGTTGCTGCCAAAGAATCAATTGATCTCCAAATATGCCTCCATGACAATGTAGTGCACGACATCTCGATGAACAACGAGTGGAATCTCAGTCACCTTCGCGAGTACCTTAATCTTAGATATACCTTGCCCAATCAATATTTTTTTGTAATCAATGAAAAGGTTATTTGTTCCAGAAAAGAGAAGAGCTTTATGTGTGTAAACATTGGTTTTTTGCGATGTGTTAATGTAAAAGCTTGTAACTGAAGCAATTTTGCTCCCATTAATACATACGGTGTTTTGAATCTCTTTTTTATTCTTAATTTCCTCAAGATTTTGATTGAATGTGTAACTTTTTTAATTTGGAGCGTGAATACTTTCAATGTTGGTGTCGTTCAATGTCTTGTTGCGTGATTTTGTTTATAATTATAGTTTTAAGTTAATTTGATGTTAATTTTAAGTGCTTTTAAAAAGTACATTGAGTATAAAAGTGACTTTCTAGGTTTTAAACTTCATTCTCACATTCACAAAACACTAGCTTTCAGCTCTCTTCCCATCTTCTTTGCGAACAAACCCATGGCAACATCTTCTGATGCACTTCTCACACAACTAAAAAAGATAGGAATTGCAGATTGTGCACATGAACTACTCAGTGTATTTGAGGGGACGATTGACATCCATGCCACTGTTAACCTTCATGTAGAGGGATTCTGAAGCTTTCTTGACTACATGATGGAGCACATGGAAGAATATGAAATAGTCTTTGAGGGATTTGACATGGCGTGGTTTCCAGTGGATTTTCTCAAACACCTCTATGTGGCCAACAAAAACTTTTGCTATCGCTTGTTGAGGTTTATTAAAGGGCTTACTAAGAGGGACTATAGGGAAAAGGATGAGGTGACCTCATAGACTTGGGCATGGGGTGCATAGGCACCCAATTCATCTCTTGGGATATGGTTCTAGTCTTGCTTGTGCTTGAGGGCATGGAGAAGGGAAAATAAAAGGAAAAGTCCAACCAAAAACCATTTGTGACCATTGTGAAGGAATCAAATGAAGTTATCAAAAATGTTGATGAGCAAGTTGAAGCATCTATGGCACTCGTCCTCCTGCAAGATCCCAGCTCCACTAGGGAGGAAGATTGGATGATAGAGGAAGACGAGGTGTTGGAGGAAGTTCCTGACCTCCAAATTCTCACTTTGCATGCAGTGGTAGTGGATGGTCATCACTTTTTGTTCCTTGATGACATTGCAAAGCAGAGAAGATGATTTTCTCTCAGTGGTTGCTATTCATGCGGGCATGAAAGATTTCAGTGGAAAGCAAGAGAAGGTCAACTTTCAAATTGAGTTTGAAGACCAAGGTCTCCCAACAACAAGCCTCTCTTTCCTCCCTAGTGAAAACGAACAGCATTTGGTACAAAATGTGCAAATACACTTATAGAAATCAAACCATGTGCCTCATTTTATGAAAGCATCCCGGAAAGCGCTTTCCATCCACAAAAATTGTTGATCACTACTCATGGGTGGAGAAGATTGCTCTAGCATCGACCTTACAAGAAAAACTCTTGAAGAGATGGATGAAGAAACGGAGGTAAGCATTTTTTAATATTGTCAATAGTCTATTGTACCTTATAGCAAGTGTTGATGTTGTTTAAAATGTTTTGTTGACCACATACCATGTTGATAAGTTTACAATACGTATTGGAGGTTTGTGCAACCTTCCTATCAGTAGTGATAGCTCCCTGTGGCACTACCTTGGCCATCCATTCTTCCAGTTGCTCACACAAAGTTCTCCAAGCATGGTTTTGTGAAGTTGCTCAAGTGCAAATCATTAAGTTCAATGCTTGTTGAAGATTCCCTTACCCTTAATGCTCACAAGTGTATCTTGGTGGACGAGGAGCTGGCATTGTATGCATTTACAGGCAAGCACCCTAGGTCAGTCCTCTCCCATTGTGCCTTAAGCCTAGGTCAAGGGGTGACAAACCCAGAGGATATTGTAAAAACCCTTGGTGTCAATTCTACCATTCGCCCTGTATCCACAGATGTATTTTATAAGAAAACCAACCAGCCATGATGTAATATCCAAAGCAATATACAATAATTTTGTCGTTTTTATTGTTTTTTGTCACTTCTTGTACTTTCTTTTTTATATTGCTCATATTGGCCAATAATTTTTAATTCTTGCAACATGTTCACACCTCCTCAACCATCCAAGCACCTACTGGACTTGGGACGCCTATCGGTGAACTTTTTGCGGAATGGGGCCATTTCAGGTGCGTATGGCGGCTATGGACCGCCAAGTTGCACAACGATGCTAGACGATGTTGCAAGTCCTTGCTGCGTGCCGCAGTGTGGTGCCATCAAGCGCCGCCATGAAACTTGGCGGTCCCACGGCCTCCATGCGTACTCGAAATGGCCCCATTTTGCAAAACGTTCACCAGTAGGCGTCCCACGTCCAGTAGGTGCTTGGATAGTCGAGGAGGTGTCAAATCTAACAACTTGATTTTCATAACTTCAAGAACAGAAAGTACACAATTAATTATTACAGTTACACCGAATGGTAGAAATTCAACTCATTCAGGAAAGATTACAAATCTCATAAACAGAGGTTACATGGGGTAAACTAATTCTTATGGAGGCACCCTTCATTCCTCAGATTGATCGCTAGAGCTAGACTTGTATTTTTTAGTATAACTTGCTTAGCATGCACCATACATGAAATGCCATCTTGGAACAACTATATCAAATTGTCCTAGGTGGCATCCTGTAAGGCCAATAGAGCTTCACGGGGTATACATGTAATGACATTTGAATATTCATCCATTATATCTCTCACCACCCGAGAGAAGGCTGCTTTTGGTATTATTGGCTCGGTGCTCTTCTTATATTTTTGTATCTCACGTAAAGCAACTATACCTAGCTTCCATTGTCGTTTCTTTTGCACTATTGTTAGCAGTGGTGGAGGAGCCTCTTGTCTGGTCCATTTAGGAGGGTTATTTTTGTACTTTTTTCTCCTCTCCTAGTGGGCCTGTTGCTCTTCGGGTGGAGCTTGTCCTTTTTCTTTTTAGCACATTGTTTTGCTCTCTGAGGAATTTTTGAAGGGAGCCTCTTGTCTGGTCCATTTAGGAGGGTTATTTTTGTACTTTTTTCTCCTCTCCTAGTGGGCCTGTTGCTCTTCGGGTGGAGCTTGTCCTTTTTCTTTTTAGCACATTGTTTTGCTCTCTGAGGAATTTTTGAAGGTATGGACGGCATGAGTTCTATCCTCTTCCACTCTCCTCTTTGCCTCCTCTTCTCGTGCTTGTAAGTTAGCCAAGTGAGCACTCTCAGCCTTGGCTCTCTATCGTTCTTCTTGCTCTCTCTGTCTTCTTTGTTCTTCATGCAATCTCTGTGCTTCTCTATCAGCTACCTGTTTCTTTTCTATCTCTCTCATTCTCTTCCTCCTCTTGGCATCTCATGCTTCTGAAACAAGATCACCTGGTATTACTTTGATCACCCTTTGTTTGACCTGCGGGGGGAATTTTTGCGGCATAGTTGTAGATGCTTAAGCTTCAGGTCCATCCGTTGCTTGAGCTCCAGGTCATGTTTCTTGTGTGGGTGTGTTTAGAGTTGCGATTGGTGGAAGATTCGGCAGAGGTATGTGATTTGCATGATGTAGTGACTGGAGATCCCCAAAAATCTACCGCATGGTATTTTGATCCTCTAGAGTCAAAGGTTGGGGGAGCGGTTGGGTGTTTTGAGTTGGTTGTTGTGTTGGGTTATCCACTTGTGGTTGAGGATGTGGATTTGAAGCGATGGATTCTGTATGAGGTGTTGGCTATGGATTTTTAGTGGTGTCAGTGGTGATGGTGTCGTTGTTGTGCATAGTGGTGTGCTCTTCTGTGTCGTCCATGTTGTACAAGATATGAGTGCGTGTACGTATGAGCTCGAGAGGATCTTCTAAAATTTGTAAACAAGAAATGAACTTTAAGTTGTGAGTTTTGACTTATATAATACTTAAAAATTTTATTAAAAAACTCAATAAAATCACTCAAAATTAAAAAGACTCCAAAATAGACCAAACTTGACCCATGGGACTAATAATTGTGGCCTTAACAAATCACTTTGCATGACAATGCATGTTTACAATAGAAATGGTTAGTGTCAAAAAAAAAAATCCACCCAACGCCTGTCATCACGCCTCCTTGTCTCCAACCAGCATCAGAATCAATCTTTTGCACTCGAAACATGATATGATTGTGATTGCCTCAAGCTAACCACTTTCCCTATTCTACATCTCAAACCTCTTTGTTCTCTAGTCTTCTTTCTCTCTCTCCCTGCTAAAACTCTGTATAAACAATTGAACATCTCGTGAAGGGCATTTCTCTTTTTTCTTCCACCTCCATGTTGTGTATTTTTTAAATACACTACTTTTTCTTGATAATGTGAGCGCTCCATTCCTTGGCTGCTCCAGATGCCTAATGAACCGTAAGTGTCAAGTAAAAAAATGCACTATGTGCAAAAAGAATGTACTGAAAAAAGAAACCAAACTTTAGTTTCGCACATAGATGCATTTCGATGGCAAAAATCAACTGTTCAACACACCATGTAATGTGTTATGTCTGTCACCCTCCAAGCATCCACCATTTGTGTTGTAAAACTATTGATTAAAAAATTTAAAGTGGATATCTCATCATTGGTTAGCTTTGCCTTTTCGAGAAGACAAAAATATCATCAGTAGACTGCCACACATAAGCACGCTTAATTCCTAGGCCTGCTTCATTACCGTTGTGATGGTAATGTCACACACCATTTTCCACAATTGTAACTCATTGGGACTTTGGGAGTCAAAATAATTTAAAAGAAAATGCCTAGCTTTACTATCACCCATACATACTTTTATTAGGGCGATCCTGTCTAGTTCCAGATGCCTTCTTGTCCTTTGATAGCTCAACTACACCCCCATGTCTTTGCTTGCACCCTAACATACCTTTGAGTGTTTTCAAGTCTACTGTCAAATGCCACTCAACTTGGAACATTCCAAGACCTGAAACATGGAATCTCTATTCGTCTTGTTGTTGCCAAAGGACATCAATGATTGTTGTGTGATTGAAATACCATTCCAGGCCCTCATGTGTCTCATGTGGGAGATAAAAAGCTTCCAGCCACCAAATATTCTTCTCTGACTGAACACCTAAACACGTGTTTCCCTTCTCATTGGCATTTAGCTTGACATTGATACCCACCAAGGCCCTAATCATCAACGTAACGCTTATCCTCTTGAGCCATTGACCTTTAACAACTTGGCACTCATCAAGCTTCATAACAAATATCACTTTTCCATCATGCTCTTTCTGTGTCAACCCATAAACTCTTATCATTGACTCTTGGAGATTCAACAAGTCAACATACACAGTGTTGAACTCGTTGTAGCATTGTCTTCTAATGGCATGTCATCCTCCACATATTGAAATCTGCCCAACAATCTTGCAACATCATTATTGGCGCACTTTTTTGCAACACTGATAGTGTAAGGCGTTGGAAAAAACCTTAACAAACCTTTTGTTCGATGACCGAGTGTGACACTTCTATACAAAGCTTTATAGGCCTTGAAACTTATTCCTGCACTATCACACACCTCCATCATCTCTTGAGGCGACACAATACTCTTTAGCTCATTGACATACTTTTTCCGCAAAACGTTAGAAATGCAAACATTGGATGGATTATCCAGTAGCTCAACCAACTCCTTTGCTTAATGATATGCTGCAGCAGAGCACGTCCTGTCGTTTGAGCATCGAAATCAATTTCCATCATCATTTGAGCTAAGTTTTTACATATTTGAATTAACGTTACACCAACATGAAGGACATGTAGGACATCATAATCTTGCATCCATATTCTTATTGCGATTGACGGACACGTTTCTTTTGAGCTCCACCACTTGAGGATAGTAAGGACATCGTTTGTCTCTTGCGCTTACAAAATGTGGTAGCCTAGGGGAACGTGTGTGAGATGATCAATTCGCCAACGCATATTCCATGAAATGTGTTGTAGTTGAACATAATTGTGTAGTCGACACTCTTGCTCTTCTTTTCGATGCTATACTTTTTCATTGAGATTCGCCATCTCATCGTTCAATTGCTTCGTCTTCTTATTGGCTTACTTGTTGTAGATCTTTATGTGGACTTCTCTTACAATGATGAATAGGTAGCACAGAGATGCTTACTTGCTTCCCTTTCATTGACAAAAATTGAATACAATCTTTAGCAGTAGCCAAATAGTTGATCTCTTCCATGTCCAATAAAATGTAAAGAAGCTCAATGACATTATGAAAGGGTAGTGACGCATTGGTCATTGGATCACCACGGTAAATGTGGCCATCAATCGATAGCCTTTTTTATGATTTAGATCCATTTTTTAGTGCTTAGCATGTAAAATTACCTCACAAAAAAGGCAATTATGTAAATTCATGAAGCAATTCATCTCCAAAGGCTACATACCAACTCAAATTCCAGTTTTAACATTTTGTATTGATAGACAATCAATCTTCTTATGAAAAGCTACAATTTTTTCCATCTTTGAAGAAATATAGTCTCACAACCAAGGGTATTTTGGGAATTTTGAAAAATATGAAAGACATTTTTGAGAATTTATGACAAAATATTGGGGGTACTTTACGAATTTTTGAAATTTGAGGGGTATTTTGGTAATTTTCTCTTTGAAAAGAAGAACTAGTTTTTCCTTCCACCCCATCGGTGTTGGTAACACGGTAGTCTCCTGGTCTATTGCTGCAACCGGTCTGCACCGGCATGGATTGGTTGCAGTAGCGGACCAGTAGGGTGATATGGCACATGGCACACCTAGAGGGTGATGGGCAGGCATCATGCCTACGTGTAGGTGACAATTGCAGCGGTAGACTTTGCTTGTTGCACACTTGAAGGGCGTTCAAAAGTGGCCGCCATGCCTACATGTAGGCAACAACAACAACAACAGAGTACAGAGTGCAGTTTGCAATGGCGAGGACTTCCATACAGCAACTGTGACGACAGCTTTTGGAGGATGACTGTGGTGATTGCGTATGGACGATTGAAAAAATATATGATTGTTTTTTAAATCTCTAGTTTGCAGCAACAATTTGTGAAGTGAGAGCTTGTGAATAGCAGCAAAAAAGTATATGGTTTTTTAAAGAATCATGTGTCGGTGCACGTTATACTGTTGGTTTGCTCTCGCAATCAGTCCGCACCAGCGCGGACTGGTTGCGACAATAGACTAGTAGGGTGAAGTGGGTAGCACATCTGGACGAGGGCGTTTGATGGTGGGGTGCCAAGTCGATGTGTAGGCAATGACAACAACAGAGAAGGAGGAGGTCATTCGATGGAATCGTGCCATGCTTGTGTGTAGGCAGCCTGGAGGAGGGTGTTCAATGGTGGGCGCCATGCCTACATGTAGGCAAAGAGTGCATGGCTGCAACTTGCAACAGCAACTGGTGACAATAGATTATGGTTAGTGGGTGCACACATTTTCGAAGAGCATATTATTGTTTTTATGATATAATATGGTGCCATTGTGCCACCATAGGTAACATTAAGGTGGCAGAGAGATGATCAAGAGAGTAGGGTTGATCATCACCTAGCACGATTATGGAAGCGATCGATCGAGGCAGTGAGGGTACGTAGGAAACTGATGATTATAGGATAGGCATGCCACTATACCATGGACTATAGGTGGATGTAGAAGAAAGAGCGCACGCGCGCGCGAGAGAGAGAGAGAGAGAGAGAGAGAGAGAGAGAGAGAGAGAGAGAGAGAGAGAGAGAGAGAGAGAGAGAGAGAGAGAGAGAGAGAGAGAGAGAGAGAGAGAGAGAGAGATGAAATGTTATATTAGCGTCTTCGAAAGGCCAAAATGACCTATGAGATCAAAAAGTTACAATTGGTGAATCTGATATCATGACTGAGCATGGAAATTACAAAGTTACAAAGACTAACACTAAAACACTAAGGAGAAAGAAATAATCTGCAGTTAATTCGGGATTGAGACGAGATACAAGGGGGGTGGGTTCATATGAAATCTCTCATCGATCGTTGTCGGATCTCCTCCATGTTCAGTACTATGGTTGGGCGTCTTGCATGTCAACCTAGAGTGAGTTGTATCTTTTGTTGCAGCCTTCATCGGTGGTGGGAGACCCCCCCAAGGTCGTGGGCATCTTGATCTGCCTAGCTCAGTGGCTCGTTCAAGCAGCGTACCTCTAGTATGGGTGGGCTCTGAGATCTACTGTAATGACTGCTCCTCTGGCTCTCCCCTGGCTAGTGTAAAGAAATCTGTGATTTGTCTTTGAGACCGTCTTGCCCCTGATGTCCTCAGCAAGCTCTCCCTAAGTCAGCATAGCTCTAGCAAGAACAATCCAAGGCATCTCTGATCCTTGTATCTTGTGACTCTAGGAAAAGGTCTGAAACCTTCTCTGAACAGGCAGTGGAAGCGGCTGCGTATCTCATAGTATGTCCGGCAATGACATGTGTAGTGCATCTCTGTCTTTGGCTCTAAGTTACATAGGTGACATATCCTGGCCCTTGATGGCACCCCTCAAAATCCGCCAGTCTGGATCTGGAGCTGATGTGAGGATGTGCGTATATGCCCAATAGCGCATCTTATCCCATGAGATAAGTGTGTATCCATGTATGCATGCCTAGTCACAAAGCCATCCTCCATGAGTTGGAGAATATTCTCTTTGTAGAAGGCCATCTTCACCAACTCATGTGTCGACTGTATCCATGTGCTCCTAGCATCTAGTTGAATCAGCTTCTAGCGTATGAGTCTGGTGATCTCTGTTCGTGCGAGAGACAGGGAGGGTGCATCCAGGGAGTATTGAAATGGAGGCAATCTATCCATGTTGAAACCATGAGACTGAAACCATGTTGTCATCTGTCCATACCAACATGTTGTATCGCCTTGTAGAGCTAGTTGTCGAGATGACTCCACGGCAAACCGAGTGTATCTGTCCCTCGGGAGATCGCATAGACCGTGCATAAAGGATACTGATACGGTCAATGCCTCCACCACGAGGGGGGGGGGGGGCAGCAAGCTCCACTTGGATAATCTCATGCGGCACTGAGGCCTTATCCCGAATCATCCAAGCCATCATAGAGACCAGAGGCCTCTCTATACATCTCCATCCATCTGTGTTGCCAGATCTCCCATCGTGGTCTACTGAGGGTCCCCATACTTGAACTCCATAGAGCATAGTTGGAGTCACTAGAGTGTCAAAAAGCCAGAGAGAGAGAGAGAGAGAGAGAGAGAGAGAGAGAGAGAGAGAGAGAGAGAGGGGGGGGGGGGGGGGGGCTGAGTTACCATTAGGCAACCCCTCTTATAGTTCCAACTACCCCAACCAACTAGCTTATGGTTGAGCCAATTCCTCGGGAACTTGGTGGAGGGGTTTGTATGGTTTTGCAATAGTAGTAATACCAAAACTAATTTGCAACCATCTAAGGTAGAAATGATGCAAAACAATGGATTTGTTCTTAGGAAGCACATGCAGGTGTTGAGTGTAACCACAATGCTAGGATAGTTGGTAATGTAGCAAGTTCATTTCGACCCAAGTTCAACGATGGCAAGTTGTAAGATGGAGATAAAAACTCAAAAGGGATTTTCAAGATAGAAGTGCACATGGAAGAACCATGCCTGCAACATTAGTAAGGGTAGAGGTGATCATCGGGTCCCTAATCCATCACATGAACTTAGTAAAGAGGATCACTGCAGAAAGGGATTACATATGCTGTCACACTTGCATGCTTCCCCCCGATGTTCATGTGAAGTTTTTCAAAGACGTGATAGACAACGAGTGACATATGTGCCTTGTAAGCACACATACTTTGTGTTTTTAGAGTCCTCAGTTTCCATTTTGTTGCCAATGAGTTCGTGAATCAATGGCACTTACAAAAGTGGAGTTGTTTTAGGCCTTAAGAGGTGCCCGGTTAGCATCCTAGTCTTGCAAGGTTTTGTGGTTGGATTGTTGTGCCTTTCGCGGATACTCTAGGAGCCAAATTTTTTGTATACATTTTTTGCCTTGGGTACTAGTACTTTACTAAAGATTGGGAGCATAACATAAAATTCTATTTATTTTTAGGGAGATGATGAGATTGTTGATATCTCAAGTATTTAGTTTTGGCGATGGTTCTTAAGTTTGTAATTCTAACAATGAGTTGTTGATTTGTGGTCGTTCAAATATGCATGGCATAACTGTTTTCTTCCAACATTGCTACACTCGTTCTAATTTGTCCTCAGATTCGCTCGGAATTTGTCAATGCTCGGTTTTTTTGGCTCGGTGATTAGGATCCCCCTAAAAGGAAAATTACACTAACCACTTAAAAAGATCTTCTGTGATTAGCCTTTATTGGAAAAGAGAACAGAACTTACATGGAAATAACGGGGTATGCGGGTTGAAAATGATGATAATTTATAGTAGTTCACAAAAAGGATACACAAATAAGAAGTCTAACTTGAGCTCGTGGTCTTCGATGCAAGTGGAGAAGAAGTGCATGGTGTAAGAAATGACCCAGATGATTGTGACTCAGATGCCAAGCATGGTGATATGGTTATGTTGCTCCATATAGGCCTCTGCCTTCCTTGGCTTGCATGAAAATGCTCCTAAAAACATCCTCTCTTGTGCCTTCTACACTAATCTTATTTTGAATGCAAGGGTGTCTGACATTGGTAGGGTGTGTATTCAACGATTGATTATAGATTAGGATTGTTAGGACCTAGCTACATCTATGTGAGAGTGAATGTGATAGTATCCATAAGTGGACATTGTAAGATCCCCAAAATTTGGGTCTCTTTTGAAAATAAGAAAAATAGATTCTAGTGATCGTTTTGTCGAATTTTGATTCAAGGTGCTTGATTGACAGTATTGTAAGGTTTTAAAAGTAAAAAGCAAGGTCATTTCCATGTTCCAGTAGGTCAGACGGATGTTTGGTTCAGTTTTGAGAAAATTTGTTATTTTAAGTTTGTTCATGCTTTTAGGTGCTTCAATATGCTTTTAGGTGCTTTTTTGCAAAAAGCAGGGTCAGATCCTTAACCTACATGTTCCGGGGAAGTTAAGGTTCAATTTTGTAAAAATCTGCTTTTCGAGTGCTTTTTATGCTATTTTTAGATTTTCATGAATTTTAGTGCTTTTTAGTGAAAAGCGAGTCCACTTTCTTATTCCATTGGATAAGGGGAACCCGTGGTCCAATCCTAGAAAATTTTTCTTTTTACGCTAATTTTAGCTTTTCGTGCTTTTCGGCGTTTATGAAAAGCAATGTGCTTTTTAGGATGACCTAAGCATAAAAATATTAATTTTAGTCTCCGTCGCATTTAAAAATAATCACCCAAAGAAAGAACGGGGCTGAACGAGATTTTTACAGGGATTATTTTTATAAAGAGCAGTACCGTAAATACGCCAAGGCAGTTACGGGAAAGTCATAATTAGGTCGGGACATCACGGTGCGGCATAGTTTAGTTGAGGCTTCATTAGTTGACCCGGATACTTTTCAATTGGTAAGTTTTACTGTCAAAATTGAATGGTAAGTGGGAGAGCTGACCACCAAAAGCCAAGCCTTGGTTTTAGAAAAGTCCCAAAAGTTGTGGATCTATTCCTAGTTGAGAAGGTAGCGCTAGTTTTTGCCTTGGGGCTCACTCTAGCCTTGCCCAATGCCTTTAAATTCATCTGCATATTGTTCAGTTTTCAGTGTCGTCTGTTGTGTTCAGTTTTCAATGCCGACTGTTGCGTCTACTACTACAAAGCAATACGTTTTTGTTATACGAAGTGGTGCAAGCTCTTCATCACCATCTCCATAAGCTCTTCTCTCACGTTTGTGGGAAGAAGAAGAAGAAGAAGAAGGATACTCTCTCTCTCTCTCTCTCTCTCTCTCTCTCTCTCTCTCTCTCTCTCTCTCTCTCTCTCTCTCTCTCTACTTGCTTACTATCTCCTCTCTCGTTTCACGGTGTACACGCTCTCCGAAATCTCTCGTGGTGAACACCTTTACGTAGCTTTCATCACCACTCTCTTGCGGCAAAGCAAGAAGCCTTTCAATAGCTCCTAATTAATTATAAATCACGGTGAGAAGCTCGAAACTCCATAGCCTTCATCATCTCTCTCTCTCTCTCTCTCTCTCTCTCTCTCTCTCTCTCTCTCTCTCTCTCTCTCTCTATGTCGTTTTCCTGAGTAGACACCCTCTCAGTGATTGTTTTTCATATACGAGTGTATGTATGGATTTGCCGAGTGCGTATGAAGTTGCCCCATGATTATTTCATCATGTTTAACATGTTGATTTATGCACATGATGTGTTTATGATCACACACGTGCATAAAAAGCACTTTTCATTTCACGCCATAGAAGCGGTAGGAGCACTGTTTTGTTCATAACTCACAAACCCTTATAAATCAGTTCAAACCCTTTAAATCAGAGATAAAACACATCATTAGAATATTTTATCTTTTGGATGTCATGTGAAAATCACGCACGAGCTAAGAGATATGGTCAAAAAACAGCTTGCTGTCCACTGCATTTAGTTAAAATTTTGGACCCCAGGCTTCTTGGAGAACCACTATATAGATTCACCGGATGGGCAAACCCACTTAGCCAAGCCTTCAGCAATTGGATAGAAATCAGCTTCAAAACGTTTCCACCCCACCACTAGCCTATCAACACAATCAAACAGTCAAAGCATTAAGATTCTCGTGGAATGGATTTATCTTTCAATAGCCAGAAAGAAAAAATATCTAACATTAAGCCACCATTAACCAATCAAGACAAAAATAGTTTATATATATATATTTTTTTAAACCATCATCAACCAGTATGTACAGTATCAATAGAATTTTGCAAAAACCAGTCCAAGCAGCAGAGACTACCATCCTCAATTTTTCAAAATTTAATGGGGAGATTTTTAAACGCCTGCTAAGCTCTATAGTAGAAGTAGGCAGGGCCCCATATGCAAAAGCCAAGCAGAGTTTTTTTAACCCATCAGTTCGGCCTCAGCCAAAGTAAGGCAAAAGGCTTTATGTCAAAGGTTAGAGGAGAATTTTAAAACACATTAATGTGTAAACAATATAACACATCAAATCATAGCAACCACAGTTACACAATGATTAGTTATCAACAAATTTTGGCCTCGACTAGTCCAGGCATCACAGAGACCATCCTTATCACATTAGATTTCCATCATGTAGACATCATTAATAATTTTAATAATACAAACACTAAGCCAGTAAGCAAACCACCCTCCTCATTTCACCTCATGTAGGACCATACAAAATTCAAGGCTAAGTGAGGGGTAGATAACCCCCACCTTTATAAAATAGGTAGCCCTTAAACTAGTGGAGAAAATCCAATCAGCATCTAGACCAACACGACACAAGTATACACCAGCACAAAACAAGTGTACATCAGCATGAGGAGCTTCAAGTTCGGCATCAAGTCAAGCAACACAATCCAAATATCCCCAAGGAATTCCTGAAGTTGTGTGTTGTTGTTGTCATTTAGTGTAGGGGAGATCCTCCAAATCAATAGCGTAGGTGCACTAAGTATTGTTGGAGGGGAAACCATGAAGTTTGAGGAGAGCATATGAATATAGTCGATGGATAAGTTAGGTTGTAGGCTCGAGTAGATTCTAGAGAGGAGACGTATATAGTATGCCTTGATTGGGTGTAGGGGTAGGGGGTAAGCCAAGGTTGGATTTGCTATAGAAACCAGAGAAGAGGCGCCACGACTACATAGGGGCAACCCCGCCAAACTGTGGGAGAAATTCATTAAAGGCACGACCCATCATATTTGGGGAAGGGGGTCCTCCTTAAAGGGACTATACCCTATTTATGTTAGGGTCATTATACCCATTGACTAATAAGTTTTTTTAGGGGAAAATTCCTACCAACTGCAGAGTAACATCACAGTACAAGCATGCTTAGGGGTGCATACACCAGATGCATATAAACCCTAGTGCTATAAGCCATAAAAGTGGTTTCGGCCCAAAGGAGAGCCGCAAATTTTAAGCTTAAAGTGGAAGCTTCCACTGGCCCGAACTATTCAAAGGGTCATGTATGGCGAGTTCCATCTAGTGCATATAGGTAAGATACTCTAGGCTTGGTAATATCATATGAAATAGTTTAAAGATAGGCTCCACTATCTAGAATATCTCATGCGGTTTACTTATTCAAGTTCACTTATTCAAGTTCAGCATTACACAAGACAATATAACCATTACATCACACTATTGAGACCAAAGTAGGAGTGAAGTGTGTGTGGATTCAATAAGAATCAACCCATGCAAATTAAAGTGACCAAGTGTGTGTGTGTGTGTGTGTACACACACACACACACACACACACACATATATATATATATGAGAGAGAGAGAGAGTGGGGGGGGGGGAGAGAGAGAGAGAGAGAGAAGGGAGGAAGCTTCCTCTTGAAGCTCTCTCCACAAGGGAGATTTTTGACGGAGCGTTCTAGGATTTTTTTTAAATTTTTGCTTCTGCAAGTAAAAATCATGAAAAAAACTCCCTAAAACACTTCCTCGAAAAGCTCTCTCTATTCCCATCCCCTAAACGAGGATCATGCACATTAAACCACTTGAACTCGGTATTTTAGTGCATTGATGTGTATGCATATGCCTAAACTTTGTGTCCTCTTTGAAAGAATCAAACTTTCTCCTATGGATCTCTTTGCTTTGGAAATTCCTATTATGATGTGCATCCATAAGATGTGTATAATGTAGAACTTATGGAAGGTTTATTTGCAAAAAGGGTGATTAATGTAGGATAGGTATAGAGCATCCTTTGTACGGAAATGCGGTACGCCACTAATTGTTTCCTTTGTTTCCTAAGAATTTTGACATTTTTGCATGGAGACATGAACAATGTCAATCATGAATAAAAACATTTGGTGTTTGAAGGTTCACTAGTATTGTAGTTGGGGTTATTTTGTTTTCAAAAAAGGCATCAATTCTCAAATCCAAGTGTTGTCTTCCATTTTAACTTATTGCATATCTGTGGAATTTCTACTTTTATAAATTATAGGCGTTTTACATGTTTTTCATCTCATTATGTAACAATGGTGAAAGTTTGTGGCTTTTATATACATAAATGAGTAGATTTGTGTGGCTCTTTATGCATGTCTGCAAGTGATTGAGAGCTAATGTTTTGCTACAAATTAAGAGTTTTAGTGGTATTATTAGTGCACTCTTTTGGTTTGCATCAACACGTGGGTTTCATATTATAGGTGTTATGTTGATTTAATTCTCTATGCACTTTCATTGTCATGCAAAATTGATGTTGGTGTTTCTTGGATGGGGTGGAATGTTCTATATATAGATGCCATGTTTTAGAAGGCATTGGACATTGTCTACATTTAGTTGGATGCTTAATCATTCACCACGTCACATCTATGATAATTAGAATTAATTATATCCTTTGTAAAATTTTCAACTTGATGTTCGAACTAACAAATTTCTCATGTAGATCCACATGGTTGGAGAGGCCCAGTCACTATGCATGATGTAGTATAGATTATTGAAAGCTTCAAAGTTGTTAGGTAAGGAATATCAAAGAAGCACAATTTCTTTATATATTTTGTTTTGCTATTGAACTTATTGTTATTAAACTCTTGGCTTGTAGAAATCACTATTATTGGTGATAACATTTTGATGGAAGTGCATGAGTTTTTTGGAGGACCCCAAGGAAACTTCCACATCCATAAGGCATTGAACCATAATGCAGATTCAGCTCGTATACGGGTTTGTGAGCTTGGCGATCACTTGCCTGCCAATGTAGTATACTCTTATAGGGATGGGCATGATAATTGGAGGATTGTATAGTACACCTTGCACGAGGGGCAACGTCGTTTTGGTAGGAGTGTTTGTTGCATGGGCCCATGGATTTTGCAGGTGTCGAATGCAACATCTCATAGATTGTCGCTTTGAAGTCAAAAGTTTGCAGGTGCCGAATGCAACGTCTCATAGATTGTCGCTTTCAATTAAGATTTATTGGCTCTCATGAAACATCTTGCTTAAGAGACCAATTGCAAGCTATGCTTAAAGAGACTACCTATAGAAATGGGAGTGGATTGTTATTTCTCTTTTAATCTCCCTCTCCATGTCTTGTTGGAATTAGGGTTGCAGAGAAACGCACACCGCTTGGAGAAGACAAAGGAAGCTCAAGGCACACAATAGAGAGTGTGTTACTTAGTGTGCAATGGAAAGATAGATAGCCCTAGAGTGATGGCCGTATATACACTGCACGGTGGAAAAAACCTCCTAAAGAGGGAAAAAATGCCCCGGCGGTCCTAGTGTGTTCACACACATCACTACCACATGTATATGGTAACAAATCCCCCCTGGAGTGATGTGGTGAATGAGAGTTGGCACATGAGTAAAGGGAAGCGCCATGCCCTGAGGACATGATCAGTCCACAAAGGGGAGTAAGCCCAAAGCTTTGCGGAAAGCTTCAAGCTTCTCATGAGACAATGCCTTTGTGAAAAGATCTACAAGGTTGTCCTGTGTTGGCACATAAGCCAAGCTGATCTCTCCTGTTGAGAGTCTCTCCCTGACATAGTGGTAATGCACCTCAATGTAATTTGTGCGAGCATGAAAAATTGGGTTCCTTGCAACTGCCAATGCACCCTGATTATCATTGTAGATAGTGTTGGCAGTGTCCTGTCCAATACCCAAATCAGCCATAAGGTGTTTGAGCGATACAAACTTAATCGTATATGTGAAGACTGCCCTGAACTCAGCCTCACACCTAGAAGTGGCCACAATAGGTTGCTTCTTGCTCAACCATGATATGCATGAGCTGCCAAGCATGAAACAAAAACGACTTGTGGACACTCGTATGTCAAAACAACTAGCCCAATTTGAGTCCAAAAAAGCATGTAAATCTGGCAGCAATGATCCCCCCTTGGGATAAAACAAGCCAAGATGTAAAGTGCCACTAAGGTAGCAAAAAATCCTCTTGATAGCCTACCAATGCTTAGACCCTGGGCTATGCATAAATCTGCTGACCTATGAGACTGCAAACTGAATATCTGGCCTTGTGTTGCATACATAAATGAGGCAGCCAACAACAGTTTGGTAAAGAGTGACATCATCAAGATTGCCAGCATCATGTAGACTCAACTTCAAACCTGTTTCCATGGGAGTGGAAATAGGTTTGCAATCCTCAAGTCCAAACTTACATAGCAATGTCTCTATGTAACTTTTTTGACACAAGGCAATACCACCATCACACTGCTTAAATTGTACGCCCAAATAATGATGCAACAACCCCAAATCTTTCATCTTGAAAGTAGCATTCAAATCAGCCTTAAATTCAGCAATATGTCTCTCATTTGGTCCAATGATCAGCAAATCATCTACATAAAGAACCACAATGAGAAGTACATCACCCTCACGCTTTACATACAATGTGCTTTCTGTGGGACTGTTACGAAAGCCTTGTTTGATCAAATGAGTGTCAACTTTCTCATACCAACCACAAGGAGATTGATTCAACCCATACAAAGCCTTGTTAGATTTGCACACTTTTTCCTCTTGTCCTTTCTTGACAAAACCGCGAGGCTGTGTTACATAAACTTCCTCAAATATGTCACCATTCAAGAAATTAGTAACAATGTTTGATTGATGTACATCCCAACCAAAATGAGCTGCCAATGGACATAGAAAACGCACAGTAGTCATATGACAAGAGGGAGAAAAAGTCTCTACGTAATCTATGTCTTTTTGCTGTGCATAACCCTTTGCAACAAGTCGAGCCTTATGGCGATCGATTTCACCATCCGGCTTGCATTTCAACTTGTAAACCCACTTTGTGCCAATGGCCTTTTTGCCAGAAGGCAAATCACATAAAGTCCATGTGACATTTTCTATAAGTGCATCATATTTTGATTGCATGGCAGCCATCCATTTTTTTAATTTTGTGCTTCATCGAAAGATAGAGGTTCCTCAACATCATGTAAGCTAGACACAGCCAAAGCATAACAATTTGATGCATAAGATGCATGGCGAGTGCCTGAACCCGTACGACTAGACAAAGGTGCATCCAATTTGTCACGCAAAGTGTGCACCAACCATTTTGGCATACCTCTAGCCTGCTCATTTTCAGTCCTTTCCTCATAAGTACATCATGTACATCTGCATCAGTAATATGCTGATCTGTAACATTTTCAGAAACCCCCATAGGCTGTACATTTGCCTCATTGGATCTTACATTCGTATTTCCGCCACTGAAAAGAGGCAACAAAGTGTCATAAATGTCCTATGAGCTTACATTACTGTCTCTAGTACATGACAGCAAGGGCTGAACAGAATCTTCCACAAACACTACATCCCATGAAACTAGAATATGTTTTGTTTGCGGATGATACAACCTGCAACCTTTGCTTTTAGCACTATAACCAACAAAAATACATTTGATAGCCTTATCATCCAATTTTTTGCACTGTGTTTGTGGCACCAAAGCATATGCCAAACAGCCAAAAGCATGCATGTGCTCAATAGAAGGTCTATCATGTCATGCTTCATATGGATTAATAGACTGCAAAGCTTTCGTAGGACACCTGCTTAGTACATAAGTGGCACACATGATGGCCTAAAGCCAAAAAGAATGCAGCAAAGCTTGACTTTTGACCATACATCGTGCCATTTCCGTAAGTGACCTGTTTTTCCTTTCAGCAACACCATTTTGTTGAGGTGTATAAGGCACTGTACATTGGTGTTTTATCCCACAACTAGCCAAAAATGCATTGAGTTCATGAGACATATAGTCCCCCCCTCAATCGGAACGGAGGGTGCCCATAGTACATTTCAATACATTTTCATCCATAGCCAGAAATTGTTTGAAGCACATACAAACTTCGGACTTCACTTCAAGCGAAAATACCCATGCATGCCTGGAGTAATCATCAATGAAAGTCATGAAATAAAGGTAATGGCCCACGGACGGAGTTTGCATGGGCCCACAAACATCACTTTGCACAAGCTGCAACCTGCGTGTGGCCCGAACCGAACCATCCTTTGGAAACTTAGAACGCTACATTTTACCCAAAATACAGCCTTCACCACATGTTCAACAGGTGCTTCAAGGGGCGGCAAAGAAGCAACCATATTAGATTTCTGCAAACGCAGCAAACTGACAAAATTTAGATGACCAAAACGTGCATGCCAAAGTTTTGCATCTGAAATAGCCCTTGAATGTGCAACTGCATTTGCAAAATTTTGTCCACACTTGTCATACAAAGTGAGCTTATACAGCCCACGGCACAAAAGCTCAGATGCAACAATTTCATCACCAAAACTAAGATCATGAATTGTACATCTGTCATCCACAAATTTGACTACAAGTCCAGGTCTAGAAAGTGCAGATACAGACAAAAGATTCTTCTTGATCCCAGGTACATAAAGTGCATCAACAATGTGAAAAAACTGCGATTTGCAGCAATAAGCACGATCTTTCCAACTCCCCGAACTAGATGAGAGGCATTGTTGGCACAAGTGACTGGATTCCCATGATGGCAGACAGACTTGAGAGAGGTGAACAATTCACGATGTGAGGTAATGTGCTTTGTAGCACCACTATCGAAATACCACACATGTGAATCTACAGCAACTGACAAGCATGCATCATGGACAGCAAGATTGTAAGTGCACTCTGGGCCAAAAGCCCATTCTACATCAACATCAGCATTACAGTCTCCTTTTACAGAAGACTCAACAATGGCTGCATTTGTAGTGGAATCAGCATTTGCTGTGGAACAACCCTCTTTCTTCTTAGCTTCTTTGGCCTTCAACTTAGGAAACTGCTTGATCAAGTGATCATTAGTTTTACAATAATGGCAATGCATCTTCTTTTTTCCCTTATCACTAGAATTGCCAGACGAAGTGCTGCCAGCAGAAGAAGTGGGAACAGAAGTTTTGCCACTTGCAGCAGAACCATAAGAAGTGGCTGCATTGTTGTTACCACCCTTTCTTTGAGAAGCAATAAAAGCCTGTTTAATTGCACGTTGTCTAGTCCTGTTTTTTTTGGAATGTGACTCTTGCAACAGCAATGTGCATAATGCATCAAACTTGACAACTTATGGATTTCCTTGGGTCATAAGTCTCCAAGTACTAGCAAAATTCTGGTAAGGCATTAAGAACAATCTGCACAAGGGAACTATCTGAAATGACTTTAGGTGCAGAAATAAGTTGCTCATTGATATCCTTGACACTAGCAAGGAAAATGTCCATATCATCTTCCTCATGCATATCTTCGACTCCAGCTCTTTACGCAGCAAAGCAATTTTAGCCTCATTGCGACTTGCATAAAGACTAGCCAAAATATCCCAAGCCTGTATTGCAGATTTTGTTGAACGGATGTGAGGAACAATAGTGCGCTTCACAGACAATGCAATCAATGCATGAGCCTGCACATCCTTTACATTCCAACAAGCTTGTTCTACCGTAGGCAAAACAACTCTAATAACAACAATCCTTGCAGCAAGACCTGCAACATCCTCAACATCGCTTGCATCCTCAGAACCAGGACATACATGACAACCCTGCACAATATTCTAGACGCCCTATGACACAAGAACATGTCGCATCATGTAAGCCCACATAGGGTAATTGTCCCCATCCAACCTATCCTCAATAGCAAACATCTTGAGCACATCTGTGTTGTTGTCAGCCATGGTAAATGATACACCTGATGTGAAAACTACTCGAAAATAGGAGAAACGGAATGGGAACAACACGTGCTATATAGCACAAACCGTAGAAGACTGTAAGGCACCTATTATGCATAAAATGACACTGACAGAAATTCTGCACAAAATGACAACATTGTCAGGGAAGACTTGCTTGGAGTGGAAACGGAGGCCGAAATGAGCCCGAATCAAAAACCTGAGAAGAACTTGCGAACGATTGCCAAACCTCACTATAATCGGAGAAAGTGAGCAGGCGTGTGCTGGAGCAGCTCTGGCGAAACTAAGCCCGGGAGGATGTAACCTGCTCTAATACCAATTTTTGGAATTATGGTTGCAGAGAAACGCACACAGCTTGGAGAAGACGAAGGAAGCTCAAGGCACACAATAGAGAGTGTGTTACTTAGTGTGCAGTGGAAAGATAGATAGCCCTAGAGTGATGGGCGTATATACAATGCACCGGGGGAAAAACCTCCTAAAGAGAAAAAAATGCCCCGGCGGTCCTACTGTGTTCACACACATCACTACCACATGTATATGGTAACATGTCTCTCTCTCTCTCTCTCTCTCTCTCTCTCTCTCTCTCTCTCTCTCTCTCTCTCTCTCTCTCTCTCTCTCTCTCTCTCTCTCTCCTTCCTACCTCCATTGCGTGTAATCTTTTTAGTTTATGTATGTACTAAAGTTGTTATGTTGATTCAATTCTCTATGCACTTTCTATTGTGGCACAAAGTTGATGTGATTTAGAGCAATACAATAAAGGATGAAAAACCTTATTGCAAATAATGAAGCATTTAAGATATCGATGTCACTACCTTGAATTGGATGCATAAAAAATATTTGCACATGTTGTCACCTTAAAGAGGAGGGTATGGGTACCCAAAACTGAACCATACTCCTTCTTGGCCGCAATAACACGCGGGGTCACATACTAGTTTCTTCTAATAGAGGCATTTACTACGTATTGTCTTTTGTATATATTGACTATAGATACTCGGAATTTATTTTTCCTATCTATCTATATATATATATATATATATATATATATTAAAAACAATGAAGGGAGGCTAACGTGGATGATTTTCCATGCAGCCATAGCACCCTCCAACTTTTGTTTATGCTGGCACTGTCTTGCGGGCTCCCTCCAGTTCTCTCTGCCTCTTCACTTGCAGGCTTGCACACTATGCTCCTTGACTTGCGGGCTTCCTTCCTTCTCTCAGTGAGATCCTTTGCCCTCACTTGACGAATGCCCGCATCCCAAAAAATGGCACCCCAACACCCTTGCATCTTGATATGCTCTTCTTTCTGCTTTCATTATACAGATCCACCCAATAGTGCTCACTCTGGATCACCTTGTAGCCATATAAGTAGTTCCTCTCTCTCTCTCTCTCTCTCTCTCTCTCTCTCTCTCTCTCTCTCTCTCTCTCTCTCTCTCTCTCTCTCTCTCTCTCTCTCTCTCTCTCTCTCTCTCTCTCTCTCTCTCTATGTAAGGATGTGCTTCTCTATCCAAGCATATGTACATGCTCTAAAAATGATTGTGATCTTTTTTACATACATATGTCGAGGCTTTGTGAGGAGCACGATCTTCCAAAATCCCATAATCAGCACATGCAAAATAAGCCTCAACAGGCATGTACCCAGCTCACGAGCTCCATGTACATCCTACAAGATGATAAGATCCTCAAAAGAGTGCAACATGATGCTGCATTGAGCTCCACATCATCCATAACCCCATTACTTTGATCCACATCATTCTGATTTGTTTCCGTACCAGTTTCTGGAACCACATTCCTTGGATGGGCATCAAGCAATGGGGAGATTAAATGCACATAAATTGGGCGACGCACATAATGAACTTTACCAACACCCTTGAGCTCATCAAATCTGGAGACTCTTTGGTGCCCACTGAGTAGAAAAATGAATAGAGATAGTCGAGGCAAACAATTTGTGTGGCTTGTCTATATGTGTGTGCGTGCATGCACATTGATTCACCTCTATGGCATGAGCCAAAAAAGCACAAAAGAGGAAGGAAAAGAGTAAGGCCCCTTGACCTGCTTCATGTGCTTTTGGTGGCTTGCTGCCATGTGCCTTAGACAAAGAGTAATCCATCTTATTGGCTCATCAGTGTTCATAAATTTTTTTTCTCACAAACATACAAAACTCCGTCTAGGATAGAGATAAACTGGACATTTAAGTAAAATAGCAGTGCTACCATATACATGTGGTAGTGATGTGTGTGAACACACTAAGACCGCCAGGGCATTTTTTCCCACTTTAGGAATTTTTCCCCCCCGTGCATTGTATATACGCCCATTTTTTCCCTCTTTAGGAGTTATTTCCCCCCGAGCTGGAATCAAAGATTATGCATGAGGAAGATGATATGGACACTTTCCTTGCTAGTGTCAAGGATATCAATGAGCAATTTATTTTTGTACGTGAAGTCATTTAAGACAAGTCCCCTGTGCAGACTGTTCTTGATGCCTTACCAGATTCTTACAAGACTTTTGCAAGTACTTGGAGACTTATGACCCAAGGAAATCATGAAGTTGTCAAGTTTCATGCATTATGCACATTGCTGTTGCAAGAGTCACTTTCCAAAAAAAAATAGGACTAGGCAACGTGCAGTTGAACAGGCTTTTATTGCTTCTTAAAGAAAGGGTGGTAAAAGCAACGCAGCCACTTCTTATGGTTCTGCAGTGAGTGGCAAAAATTTTGTTCCTAATGCTTCTGCTAGCAACAATTCGTCTGGAAATTCTGGTGATAAGGGAAAAACAAAGATGCGTTGCCATTATTGTAAAGCAAATGATCACTTGATCAAGCACTGTCCTAAGTTGAACGCCAAAGAGGCTAAGAAGAAAGAGGGTGGTTCCACTGCAAATGCTGGTTCCACTACAAATGCAGCCATTGTTGAGTCTTCTGTGAACGGAGACTGTGATGCTGATGTTGATGCAAAATGGGCTTTTAGCGCAGAGTGCACTTACAATCCTAATGTCCATGATGCATGCTTGTCAGTTGCTACAGATTCACACGTGTGGTATTTCGACAATGGTGCTACAAAGCACATTATCTCACCTCATGAAGTGTTCACCTCTCTCGAGTCTGTCCTCATGGGAATTCAGTCACTTGTGTCAACAATGCCTCTTATCCGGTTTAGGGAGTTGGAAAGATTGTGCTTACTACTTCAAATGGCAGTTCTTTTACACTTGTTGATGCACTTTATGTACTTGGGATCAAGAAGAATTTTTTGTCTATATCTGCACTTGCTAGACTTGGACTTGTAGTCAAATTTGTGGATGACAGATGTATGGTTCATGATCTCAATTTTGGTGATGAAATTGTTGCATCTAGTCTTTTGTGCCGTGGGCTATATAAGCTCACTTTGTATGACAAGTGTGGACAAAATTTTTCAAATGTAGTTGCAGATCAAGGGCTATTTCATATGAAAAACTTTGGCATGCACGTTTTGGGCCTCTAAATTTTGCCAGTTTGTTGCGTTTGCAGAAATTTGATATGGTTGCTTGTTTGCCGCCTCTTGAAGCACCTGTCAAACATGTTTGTGAAGGCTGTATTTTGGGTAAAATGCAGCGTTCTAAGTTTCCAAAGGATGGTTCAGTTAGGGCCACATGCAGGTTGCAGCTTTTGCATAGTTATGTTTGTGGCCCATGCAAACTCCATCCTGGGGTAATTACCTGTACTTTGTGAATTTCATTGATGATTACTCCAGGCTGTTAAGTATGGAGCCTGATTTACCCTTGTAATTTTCTATGGTAAAAGCGCACATTTGTAAGGCCCCCATTATGAGGAGAAGCCATCGTGCGTGAAGGAAAATCACTCACCGGAAACCAAAATTTTCACGGACAAGAATCAGGGGCAACTTTAAAGGCCTCGGGGGCGGAGGCCCCCGAGACTGTTTTTTCGCCAGAATATTCTTTTTCGCCGGAATATTATGGCCGGCCGGCAGCCGGAAAGTGGTCGGAAAACAACCGGTCGGTTGGTCGGTGGCCGGTGGTCGGAAGTCAATGGCCGGTGGCCAAATTCAAAAGCGGACTTGTCTTCTCAAGGGCGGCCACACATGGGCGGATTGGAGGGTCCGATTTGGACTTATTGGCACAAGGGCGGCTACACATGGCTGTCTCTCATAAGAGAGGGTAGTCCTTTTGGCCTATAAAAGGAGGCCATTTCTACACACATTTCATAGTGTGAAGTTGATGCAACAAGGTGAGTGTGAGGTGGTGAGAGTGAAGCAAAGCGGGAGCTCCATTAAGGGTATAATCCCTTTGTAAACTACTTCTTGTTTTGAAGTACTAAAGCCATTGAGTGGCTGCTTTCCCGTGGACATAGCACACATTGGGTGAACCACGTATATCGTGTGTACTCTCTCTCTCTCTCTCTACTCTATAATCTCGTGTATATAAATCTGTCTCTCTCCATTAAGTAATCTACTCAATTATCTATTTAGCTACGTCTTATTTCGTAACAACTGGTATCAGAGCGAGGTTTGCTCGTAGCTAAATTAGCTCAAGGAAAGGATTCCTTGAATTGAGTGGGAGTTATGGCGGAGGAAGGGAAGCTCAAGATCGAGAAGTTCAACGGCAAAAACTACCAACATTGGAAGATGCAGATTGAAGACTATCTCTACCAGAAGGACCTCTATTTGCCACTAGGCGGTCTTGCGAAGAAGCCCGCAACAATGGCAGATGAAGCATGGATTGTCCTTGATCGAAAGGCACTAGGAACAATCCGGTTAAGCTTGGCGTCAACGGTGGCCTTCAATGTTCCGGAGATGAAGACCACGGAGGACTTGATGAAGTCACTTGACGACTTCTACGAGAAACCATCGGCATCCAATAAGGTATTTCTTATGAAGCGCTTGTTCAATCTAAAGATGGCAGAGAATGGTTCAGTTGCAGAACACCTAAATGACTTTAACACAAACATAAGTCAACTTCGATCAGTGAAAAGCAATTTCGATGACGAAGTGCGAGCTCTCCTTATACTATCATCTCTACCGGATAGTTGGGATAGCCTTGTGATGGCTGTAAGTAATTCTATCTCTGGCACAAATACTCTTAAGTTTGATGATGTTGTGGGTGTTCTCCTAAGTGAGGAAATGCGAAGGAGAAGCACAGGAGAATCATCAAGTGCTGCACTATCAGTGGAAACAAGAGGAAGGCTTAAGGAGAGGTTCAAAAACCAAAAGGGTCGTGATCGCTCAAGGCGGAGCAAGTCACACACAAAGTCCGTTCTTGAATGTTGGAACTGTGGCAAGAAGGGCCACGTCAAGAAGGATTCCTGGTCCAAGAAGAAGAAGGAGACAGAGTCTCAAGACAACAAGCCAACATCGGAGGCCAATGTGGCAGGTAAAGTAGAGTAGGATGCTCTAATTCTCTCATTACACAATGTGTCGAATTCCTGGATAGTAGATTCCGGGGCTTCATTCCATGCGACACCACACAAGCAACATTTCCAAGACTACACCAAAGGTAATTTTGGGTATGTATACTTGGGAGATGATGAAGCTTGTGAGATTGTCGGCAAAGGTACAGTTTCTGTCAAAACTGCTAACGGAAATGAATGGAAGCTTAAAGATGTTAGGCATGTTCCTTCTCTTCACAAAAATTTGATCTCTATAGGACAATTGGACGATGAAGGTCACAACATTGCATTCGGAAACAAACGGTGGAAGATCTCAAAGGGATCTTTGGTGGTTGCCAAGGGTGAAAAAGTCGGTACACTTTACTTGTGTACTGTTAGCACGCAACCTTCAGCTTGTGCAGCAACTACAGAAGTTGACACTGCGGTGTGGCACTACCGACTTGGGCATATGAGTGCCAAAGGAATGCAAATCCTTCAAACAAAGAAGCTTCTACCAGGTTTGAAAGAAGTGGACTTAGAGCTCTGTGAAGATTGTGTTTAGGGTAAACAAAAGAGGGTAAAATTTCAAAAATCAGGAAATGAAAGAAAAAATAAAAAACTTGAGTTGGTTCATTCTGATGTTTGGGGTCCTGCAAGTACACCATCACTTGGTGACTCATTGTACTATGTAACATTCATAGACGATGCGACTAGAAAAACATGGGTTTATGTCATGAAGAATAAATCCGATGTATTTTCCATATTTCAAAGGTGGAAAGCCTTTGTGGAGAATGAAACAGGTACCAAGGTTAAATGCCTCAGATCCGACAATGGAGGCGAATATTGCAGCCAAGCTTTTGAAAGCTTTTGTGCTAGCAATGGCATTCGGAGGCAAAGGACAACCCCAAGGACACCTCAACAAAATGGGATTTCGGAAAGGATGAACAGGACAATCATGGAACGAGCACGAAGCATGCGGCTACATGCAAGCCTACCACTTGAGCTTTGGGCGGAAGCTGTAAGTACGTCTGTGTACTTAATCAATCGGTCACCCTCAACGGCATTGGATGGGGGAGTTCCAGAAGAGGCATGGATAGGTAAACCGGTGAATTATGCATTTCTCAAAGTGTTTGGGTGTGAGGCTTTCATGCACATAGATAGAAGCCTAAGATCAAAGTTAGATGCAAAGTCCAAAAAATGTTTCTTCATTGGCTATGGAGAAGGAGACTTTGGGTATCGCCTATGGAATCCTGAAGATGGTAAAATCTTAAGGAGTAGGGATGTAATTTTTAACGAACAAAATATGTACAAAGATTACTTGGAAAGAAAACAAACAAAAGAAACAGGTGATGAGTACATGGAGCTTGAGGACGGTGAAGACTCAAGGACTGCAAACGGTGACAATGTGCAACAACGTCAACCAAATGAGGAGCCTCAACCTATTCCCCGAAGATCTACAAGAGCAAGTAGACCTCCAGAAAGGTTTGTTCCTTCCTTCAACCATCTCTTGATCTCAGATTCTGGAGAGCCGGAATCATATGAAGAAGCTATGCAACATGAATCCAAAGAAGAATGGACGAAGAGCATGCAAGTGGAGATGGACTCATTTCATCGCAACCAAACATGGGAGTTGGTTGAGTTGCCTAAAGGTAAGCGGGCACTTCAAAACAAATGGGTGTACAAGCTAAAGGAAGAAGAAGGTGGGAAGAAAAGGTACAAGTCTAGGCTTGTGGTAAAAGGTTTTTCTCAAAAGAAAGGTATTGACTTCAATGAAATATTTTCTCCTGTTGTAAAAATGAACTCAATTAGGCTTGTCTTAAGCCTTGTGGCTACTCATGATCTAAATCTCGAGCAAATGGATGTAAATACGGCATTCCCTCACGGTGACTTAGAGGAGGAAATCTACATGCTTCAACCAAAGGGGTATGAAGTAAAAGGTAAGGAGAAAATGGTTTGCAGATTAAAGAAGAGCTTGTATGGTTTAAAGCAAGCATCAAGACAATGGTACTTAAAGTTTGATCGATGGATGTTGGATCATGGATTCACAAGATGCAACTCGGATCACTGCGTCTACACGGAGAATTTGGGAGATGGGAAATTCATCATCCTAATGTTGTATGTTGATGACATGTTGATTGCAAGTGCTAACATGCAGGACATCAAAGACCTAAAAGAGGAGCTGTCCAAATCTTTTTCAATGAAAGATTTAGGTGCTGCAAAGAGGATACTTGGTATGAAAATATCAAGGGACAGGACGAAGAAGACAATAAAGCTATCTCAAGAAGATTACATCAAGAAGGTACTAGAAAGGTTTGCAATGCAAAATGCAAAACCAGTTTCTACACCTTTGGCTATTCATTTTAAACTAACGAAGGATATGTGTCCAAAGACACAAAAGGAGATAGCCTATATGTCTAAAGTTCCATATGTTGCAGCGGTAGGTTCTCTAATGTATGCTATGGTCTGGACAAGGCCAGACATTGCACATGCAGTGGGAGTTGTGAGTAGGTTCATGGACAACCCAGGTAAAGAGCATTGGCAAGTTGTGAAGTGGATACTTAGGTATCTAAAAGGGACAACAACAAATGCTTTGTATTTTGGAGGAACTGATATTTTTCTAGAAGGGTATGCTGATGCAGATATGGCAGGTGACAAAGATACTCGAAGGAGCACTACTGGCTATGTGTTCACGGTTGGAGGCACAGCAGTAAGTTGGGCTTCAAAGCTGCAGAAAGTGGTTTCACTTTCTACCACGGAAGCAGAGTATGTAGCAATGACGGAGGCAAGCAAAGAAATTCTGTAGCTTCACAGATTCTTAGAAGAGCTTGGATTCAAACAAGACAATTGTGTCTTGTACAGTGATAGCCAAAGCGCTATCCATCTTGCGAAGAACTCAGCCTTTCATTCAAGGACAAAGCACATTGAAGTGAGATATCACTTCATACGCACTCTTTTGGAAGAGGGACAACTAAAGATAGGAAAGGTGCATACAAGTGAAAATCCTGCAAACATGTTTACAAAGGTGGTCAACAAGGAGAAGTTGAGCTTTTTCTCATCTTCAATCCGCATTCAAGGATAAAAAGCCAGAATGGAAAGCAGTCACAGGTTTGGTTTGGAGATCAGTCTCCACGTGGGAGATTGTTAAGTATGGAGCTTGATTTACCCTTGTAATTTTTTGTGGTAAAAGCGCACATTTGTAAGGCCCCCATTATGTGGAGAAGCCAAAATTTTCACGGACAAGAATCAGGGGCAACTTTAAAGGCCTCGGGGGCGGAGGCCCCCGAGACTTTTTTTTGCCAGAATATTCTTTTTCGCCGGAATATTATGGCCGGACGGCGGCCGGAAAGTGGTCTGAAAACAACCGGTCGGTTGGCCGGTGGCCGGTGGTCGGAAGTCAATGGCCGGTGGCCAAATTCAAAAGCGGACTTGTCTTCTCAAGGGCGGCCACACATGGGCGGATTGGAGGGTCCGATTTGGACTTATTCGCACAAGGGCGGCTACACATGGCTGTCTCTCATAAGAGAGGGCAGCCCTTTTGGCCTATAAAAGGAGGCCATTTCTACACACATTTCATAGTGTGAAGTTGATGCAACAAGGTGAGTGTGAGGTGGTGAGAGTGAAGCAAAGTGGGAGCTCCATTAAGGGTATAATCCCTTTGTAAACTACTTCTTGTTTTGAAGTACTAAAGCCATTGAGTGGCTGCTTTCCCGTGGACATAGCCCACATTGGGTGAACCACGTATATCGTGTGTACTCTCTCTCTCTCTCTCTACTCTATAATCTCGTGTATATAAATCTGTCTTTCTCCATTAAGTAATCTACTCAATTATCTATTTAGCTACGTCTTATTTCCTAACACAGGCATGCATGGTTATTTCCGCTTAAAGCGAAGTTCAAATTTTTTATGTGCTTCAAACAATTTCTTGCTATGGCTGAAAATGTATTGAAATGTACTATGGGCACCCTCCGCTCCGATCGAGGAAGGGATTATATGTCTCATCAATTTAATGCATTTTTGGCTAGTCATGGGATAAAACACCAATGTATAGTGCCTTATACGCCTCAGCAAAATGATGTTGCATGAGAGGAAAAACAAGTCACTTACAAAAATTGCACGATGTATGGTCAAAAGTCAAGCTTTGCCGCATTCTTTTTCTTTTGAGGCCATCATGTGTGCCACTTATGTACTAAATAGGTGTCCTACAAAAGTTTTGCAGTCTATTACTCCATATGAAGCATGGCATGATAGAAAGCCTTCTATTGAGCACATGCGTGTTTTTGGTTGTGTGGCATATGCTTTGGTGCCACAAATACAGTGCAAAAAATTGGATGATAAGGCTATCAAATGTATTTTTGTTGGTTATCATGCTGAAAGCAAAGGTTACAGGTTGTATCATCCGTAAACAAAGCGTATTCTGGTTTCACGGGATGTAGTGTTTGTGGAAGATTCTGTTCAGCCCTTGCTGTCATGTACTAGAAACAGTAATGTAAGCTCACAGGACATTTATGACACTTTGTTGCCTCTTTTTAGTGATGGAAGTTTGAATGTAAATTCCAATGATGCAAATGTATAGCCTATGAGGGTTTCTGAAAATGTTACAGATCAGCCTATTACTGATGCAGATATACTTGATGTACTTGATGAGGAAAGGGCTGAAAATGAGCAGGCTAGAGGTATGCCATAATGGTTGGTGCACACTTTGCGTGATAATAAATCGGATGCACCTTTGCCTAGTCGTACTCGTTCAGGCTCTCACCATGCATCTTATGCATCAGATTGTTATGCTTTGGCTTTGTCTAGCTCACATGATGTTGAGGAACCTCTATCTTTTGATGAAGCAGAAAACTCAAAAAATTGGATGGCTGTCGTGCAATCAGAATATGATGCATTTATAGAAAATGACACATGGACTCTAGTATGGGTGGGCTCTGAGATCTACTGTAATGACTGCTCATCTGGCTCTCCCCTGGCTAGTGTAAATAACTCTATGATTTGTCTCTTAGACCGTCTTCCCTCTGATGTCCTCAGCAAGCTCTCCCTAAGTCTACGCAGCTCTACCAGGAACAATCCAAGGCATCTCTGATCCTTGTATCTCATAACTTTAGAAAAAGGTCTGAAACCTTCTCTGGACAGGCTGTGGAAGCGGCTGTGTATCTCATAGTACGTCGGGCAATGACATGTGTAGTGTAGCTTTGTCTTTGGCTCTAAGTTACATAGGTGACATATCCTGGCCCATGCTAGCACCCCTCAAAATCGGTCAGTCTCGATCTGGAGCTGATGTGAGGATGTGCGTATCTGCCCAATTGCGCATCTTATCCCATGAGATAGTGTGTATCCATGTATGCATGCCTAGTCACAAAGCCATCCTCCGTGAGTTGGCGAAGATGCTCTCTATAGAAGGCCATCTTCATGCCCGACTCCTCTGTCGACTGTATCCATAAACTCCTAGCATCTAGCTGAATCAGGTCCTGGTGTATGAGTTTGGTGATCTCTGTCCGTGGGAGAGACAGGGAGGGTGCATCCAAGGAGTATTGAAATGGAGGCAATCTATCCATGTTGAAACCAGGCGACTGAAACCATGTTGTCATCTGCCCATACCAACATGTTGTATCGCCTTGTAGAGCTAGTTTTCGAGATGACTCCAGGGCAGACTCCAGGGCAAGCGAGTGTATCTGTCCCTGGGGAGATCCCATGGACCATGCATAAAGGATACTGATCTGGTCAATGCCTCCACCACGGGGGAGGGGGGGGGGGGGGGGGGGGGGGGGGGGGGGCAGCTAGCTCCGCTCGGATAATCTCATGTGGCACTGAAGCCTTAGCCTGAAACATCCAAGAGATCATAGAGAACAGAGGCCTCTCCATACATCTCCATCCATCTGTGTTGCCAAATCTCTAGGTCCCCGTACTTGAACTCCATAGAGCATAGTTGGAGTCACTAGAGTGTCAAAAAGCCACAAAGAGAAAGAGAGAGAGAGAGAGAGAGAGAGAGAGAGAGAGAGAGAGAGAGAGAGAGAGAGAGAGAGAGAGAGAGAGAGGCTGAGCTACCATTAGGCAACTCTATTATAGTTTTGACTACCCCAACCAACTAGCTTATGGCCGAGCCAATTCCTCTCATCATGACAGTGTGCACTACACTGCGACCTCTAGCTGTGAGCCCTTTGCGTGAAACTACTTATACCCTTCCACTTCACGTTCACCTTGAAAACATATACGCTATTGAACAACCCACTTCATACAATGTTCTATCAACCACTTGTTTTCACCATAACCACTTTGCAAACTACAAGGTGTGGGAGGTTCATAAATGACATGAAAACTTTTGTGAAACAGGAAGTCTGCAACGAGTTGCAACAAGCTTTTGGGAAAGGAAAAATATCTTGCATTGGGGTCCAATCCGGGGAACTTGGTGGAGGCATTTGTATGGTTTTGCAATAGTAGTAATACCAAAACTAATATGCAGCCATCTGAGGTTGAAATGTTGCAAAAACAATGGATTTGTTCTTAGGAAGCACATGCAGGTGTTGAGTGTAACCACAATGCTAGGATAGTTGGTAATGTAGCAAGTTCATTTCGACCCAAGTTCAACGATGGCAAGTTGTAAGATGGAGATAAAAACTCAAAAGGGATTTTCAAGATAGAAGTGCACATGGAAGAACCATGCCTGCAACATTAGTAAGGGTAGAGGTAATCATAGGGTCCCTAATCCATCACATGAACTATTTCATAATAGTAAAGAGGATCAGTGCAGAAAGGGATTACATATGATGTCACACTTGCATACTTCCCCCTGATGTTCATGTGAACTTTTTCAAAGACGTGATAGAAAACGAGTGACATATGTGCCTTGTAAGCACACATACTTTGTGTTTTTAGAGTCCTCAGTTTCCATTTTGTTGCCAATGAGTTTGTGAATCAATGGCACTTACAAAAGTGGAGTTGTTTTAGGCCTTAAGAGGTGCCCAGGTAGCATCCTAGTCTTGCAAGGTTTTGTGGTTGGATTGTTGTGCCTTTCGTGGATACTCTAGGAGCCAAATTTTTTGTATACATTTTTTGCCTTGGGTACTAGTACTTTACTAAAGATTTGGAGCATAGCATAAAATTCTAGTTATTTTTAGGGAGATGATGAGATTGTTGATATCTCAAGTATTTAGTTTTGGCGATGGTTCTTAAGTTTGTAATTCTAACAATGAATTGTTGATTTGTGGTCGTTCAAATATGCATGGCATAACTGTTTTCTTCTGACATTGCTACACTCATTCTAATTTGTCCTCAGATTCACTCGAAATTTGTCAATGCTCGGTTTTTTGGCTCAGTGATTAGGATCCCGCTAAAAGGAAAATTACTAACCACTTAAAAATTCTTGTATTCTTAGCCTTTATTGGAAAAGAGAACAGAACTTACATGGAAATTAGAACGAGTGATGGGCAATCTCTTCATCACCATCTCCATAAGCTCTTCTCTCACATTTACTGGGAGAAGAAGAAGAAGAAGAAGGATACTCTCTCTCTACTTGCTTACTATCTCCTCTCTCGTTTCACGGTGTACGCGCTCTCTGAAAGCTCTCGTGGTGAACACCTCTACATAGCTTTCATCACCACTCTCTTGCGGCAAAGCAAGAAGCATTTCAACAGCCCCTAATTAATCATAAAGCACGGTGAGAAGCTCTAAACTCCATAGCCTTCATCATCTCTCTCTCTATGTCGTTTCCTGAGTAGACACCCTCTCAGTGATTGTTTTTCCGAGTGTATGTATGGATTTGCCGAGTGCGTATGACGTGTCCCATGATTATTTCATCATGTTTAACATGCTGATTTATGCACATGATGTGTTTATGATCACACACGTGCATAAAAAACACTTTTCATTTCACTTCATAGAAGCGATAGGAACACTGTTTTTGTCATAACTCACAAACCGTTATAAATCAGTCGGAACCCTTTAAACCAGAGATAAAACACATCATTTAGAATATTTTATCTCTTGGATGTCATGTGAAAATCACGCACGAGCTAAAAGATATGGTCAATAAACAGCTTGCTGCATGTGGCCCTAATTGAACCATCCTTTGGAAACTTAGAACGCTGTATCTTACCCAAAATACAGCCTTCACAAACATGTTTGATAGGTGCTTCAAGAGGCGGAAAAGAAGCAACCATATCAGATTTTTGCAAACGTAGCAAACTGGAAAAATTCAGATGACCAAAACGTGCATGCCAAAGTTTTGCATCTGAAATAGCCCTTGCCTCATTGCGACTCGCATAAAGACCAGCCAAAATATCCCAAGCTTGTTTTGCAGATTTTGTTGAACTGATGTGAGGAACGATGGTGCGATTCATAGACAACGCAATCAATGCATGAGCCTACACATCCTTTACATCCCAACAAGCTTGTTCTGTCGTAGGCAAAACAACTCTACCAGCAACAATCCTTGTAGCAAGACGTGCAACATCCTCAACATTGCATGCATCCTCAGAACCAGGACGTACATCAATGCCCTGCACAATATTCCAGACGCCCATTGACACAAGAACATGTTGCATCGTGTAAGCCCACATAGGGTAATTGTCCCCATCCAACCTGTCCTCAGTAGCAATCACCTTGAACACATCTGTGTTATTGTCAACCATGCTGAATGTTGCATCTGATGTGAAAACTGCCACAAAATAGGAGAAACGGAGCGGGAACAACATGTGCTATATAGCACAAACCGTAGAAGACTGTAAGGCACCTGTTATGCACAAAATGGCACTGACAAAAATTCTACACAAAATGACAAGATTGCATGTGCATACCTGCCTGTAGTGGAAACGGAGGCAGAAATGAGCTCGAATCAAAAATCTGAGCAGAACCTCCGAACGCTTGCCAAACCTCACTGTAATTGGAGAAAGTGAGCAGGCGTGTGCTGGAGTAGCTGGCGACTAAGCCCGGGAGGATGTATTCTGATCTAATACTAATTGTTGGAATTAGGGTTGCAGAGAAATGCACACAGCTTGGAGAAGACAAAGGAAGCTCAAGGCACACAATAGAGAGTGTGTTACTTAGTGTGCAATGGAAAGATAGATAGCCCTAGAGTGATGGGCATATATACAATGCATGGGGCAAAACCTCCTAAAGAGGGAAATAATGCCTCGGTAGTCCTAGTGTGTTCACACACATCACTACCACATGTATATGGTAACATGTCTCTCTCTCTCTCTCTCTCTCTCTCTCTCTCTCTCTCTCTCTCTCTCTCTCTCTCTCTCTCTCTCTCTCGCCATAAAATTAAAAGTCGTGTCCTTCTACTCTTCTCTCTCTCTCTCTCTCTCTCTCTCTCTCTCTCTCTCTCTCTCTCTCTCTCTCTCTCTCTCTCTCTCTCTCTCTCTCTCTCCTTCCTACCTCCATTGCGCGTAATCTTTTTAGTTTATGTATGTACGAAAGTTGTTATGTTGATTCAATTTTGTATGCACTTTTTATTGTGGCACAAAGTTGATGTGATTTAGAGCAAGACAATAAAGGATGAAAAACCTTATTGCAAATAATGAAGCATTTAAGATATGGTTGTCACTACCTTGAATTGGATGCATGAAAAATATTTGCACATGTTGTCACCTTAAAGAGGAGGGGATGGGTACCCAAAACTGAACCATACTCCTTCTTGGCCGCAATAACACGCGGGTCACATACTAGTTTCTTATAATAGAGGCATTTACTACGTATTGTCTTTTGTATATAGTGACTATAGATACTTGGAATTTTTTTTACTATATATATATATATATATATATATATATATATATATATATATATATATATATATATATATATATATGTATGTATATATATATGTATGTATATATATATATATATATATATATATATATATATATATATATATATATATATATATATTAAAAATGATGAAGGGAGGCTACACGTGGATGATTTTCCATGCAGCCATAGCACCCTCCAACTTTTCTTTATGCTGGCACTGTCTTGCGGGCTCCCTCCAGCTCTCTGCATCTTGACTTGTGGGCTTGTGCACTATGCTCCTTGACTTGCGGGCTTCCTTCCTTCTCTCAATGAGATCCTTTGCCCTCACCAGTGACCAATGCCCGCATCCCAAAAAATGGCACCCCGACACCCTTGCAGCTTGATATGCTTTTCTTTCCGCTTTCATTCTACAGATCCACCCAATAATGCTCACTCTGGATCACCTTGTAGCCATATAAGTAGGTCCTCTCTCTCTCTCTCTCTCTCTCTCTCTCTCAGTAAGGATGTGCTTCTCTATCCAAGCATGTACATGCTCTAAAAATGATTGTGATCTTTTTTGCATATATATGTCGAGGCTTTGTGACGAGCACGATCTTCCAAAAGCCCATAATCAGTACATGCAAAATAAGCTTCAGCAGGCATGTACCCAGCTAAAGCTCATTACAAGATGACATTGAGTTAATTTCATCACGTTCATGAGCTCCATGTACATCCTACAAGATGATAAGAGCCCCGAAAGAGTGGACCATGATGCCACATTGAGCTCCACATCATCCATAACCCCATTACTTTGATCCACATCATTCTGATTTGTTTCCGTACCTGTTTCTAGAACCCCATTCCTTGCATGGGCATCACGCAATGGGGAGATTAAATGCACATAAATTGGGCGACGCACCTTTACCAACACCCTTGAGCTCATCACATCTGCAGACTCTTTGGTGCCCAGTGAGTAGAAAAATGAATGGAGATAGTCGAGGAAAACAATTTATGTGGCCTGTCTCTATGTGTATGTGTGCATGCACATTGATTCACCTCTACGGCATGAGCCAAAAAAGCATAGAAGAGGAAGGAAGAGAGTAAGTCCCTTGACATGCTTCATTTGCTTTTTGTGGCTTGCTGCCATGTGCCTTAGACAAAGAGTAATCCATCTTTTTGGGTCATCAGTGTGCAGAATTTTTCTCACAAACATACAAAACTCCCTCTAGGATAGAGATAAACTAGACATTTAAGTAAAATAGCAGTGCTACCATATACATGTGGTAGTAATGTGTGTGAACACACTAGGACTGTCGGGGCATTTTTTCCCTCTTTAGGAGTTTTTTCCCCCCGTGCATTGTATATACGCCCATCACTCTAGGGCTATCTATCTTTCCATTGCACACTAAGTAATACACTCTCTATTATGTCCCTTGAGCTTCCTTCATCTTCTCCAACCTATGTGTGTTTCTCTGCAACCCTAATTCCAACAATTGGTATCAGAGCAGGTTGCATCCTCCCGGGCTTAGTTGCCAGCAGCTCCAACACACGCCTGCTCACTTTCCACTAAACCCAGGTCTACATAGGCAATTTCATCATTTTGTGCAAAATTTTTGTCCATGGAATACTACATAGCAGGTCCCATACAGTCTCTTGTGGGTTGTGTCGTATAGCACGTGTTGGTCTCACTCAGTTTCTCCTCATTTCAAACAGTTTTCACATCAAGTGCAAGCATTTTCCATGGCTGACAACAACACATGTGTTCAAGATATATGCTGCTGAGGACAGGTTGGATGGGGACAACTACCCTATGTGGGCTTATATGATGCAACATGTTCTTGTGTCAAAGGGTGTCTGGAACATTGTGCAGGGCATTGATGTACGTCCTGGTTCTGAGGATGTAGGTGATGTTGAGGATGTTGCAGGTCTTGCTGCAAGGATTGCAGCTATTAGAGTTGTTTTGCCTACGGCAGAACAAGCTCGTTGGGATGTTAAGGATGCGCAGGCTCATGCATTGATTGCATTGTCTGTGAAGCGCACCATTGTTCCTCACATTCGTTCAACAAATCTGTAAAACATGCTTGGGATATTCTAGCAGGTCTTTATGCAAGCCGCAATGAGCCTAAATTTGCTTTGCTGCGTAAACAACTGGAATCAAAGATTATGCATGCGGAAGATGATATGGACACTTTCCTTGTTGGTGTCAAGGATATTAATGAGCAATTTATTTCTGCAGGTGAAGTCATTTAAGACAGTTCCCTTGTGCAGACTGTTCTTGATGCCTTACCAGATTCTTACCAGACTTTTGCTAGTACTTGGAGACTTATGACCCAAGGAAATCATGAAGTTGTCAAGTTTCATGCATTATGCACATTGCTATTGCAAGAGTCACTTTCCAAAAAAAAACAGGACGTGCAATTGAACAGGCTTTTATTGCTTCTTAAAGAAAGGGTGATAACAACAACGCAATCACTTCTTATGGTTCTGCTGTGAGTGGCAAAATTTTGCTGCTAATGCTTCTACTAGCAGCAATTCGTCTGGAAATTCTGGTGATAAGGGAAAAACAAAGATGCGTTGCCATTATTGTAAAGCAAATGATCACTTGATCAACCAGTGTCCTAAGTTGAAGGCCAAAGAGGCTAAGAAGAAAGAGGGTGGTTCCACTGCAAATGCTGGTTCCACTACAAATGCAACCATTGTTGAGTCTTCTGTGAAAGGAGACTGTGATGCTGATGTTGATGCAAAATGGGCTTTTAGCACAGAGTGCACTTACAATCCTATTGTCCATGATGCATGCTTGTCAGTTGCTGTAGATTCACATGTGTGGTATTTCGACAATGGTGCTACAGAGCACATTACCTCACATCGTGAATTGTTCACCTCTCTCGAGTTTGTCCTCATGGGAATTCAGTCACTTCTGTCAACAATGACTCTTATCCGGTTCAAGGAGTTGGAAAGATTGTGCTCACTGCTGCTAATGGCAGTTCCTTCACACTTGTTGATGCACTTTATGTACCTGGGATCAAGAAGAATCTCTTGTTTGTATCTGCACTTGCTAGACTTGGACTTGTAGTCAAATTTGTGGATGACAGATGTACATTCATGATCTCAGTTTTGGTGATGAAATTGTTGCATCTGGCCTTTTGTGCTGTGGGCTGTATAAGCTCACTTTGCATGACAAGTGTGGACAAAATTTTGCAAATGCTGTTGCAGATTCAAGGGCTATTTCAAATGCAAAACTTTGGCATGCACGTTTTGGTCATCTGAATTTTGCCAGTTTGATGCGTTTGCAGAAATCTGATATGGTTGCTTCTTTGCCGCCTCTTGAAGCACCTGTCAAACATGTTTGTGAAGGCTGTATTTTGGGTAAGATGCAGCGTTCTAAATTTCCAAAGGATGGTTCAGTTCAGGCCACATGCAGGTTGCAGCTTGTGCATAGTGATGTTTGTGGGCCCATGCAAACTCTGTCCTTGGGCAATTACCTATACTTCGTGACTTTCATTGATGATTACTCCAGGCATGCATGGGTATTTCCGCTTAAAGCGAAGTCTGAAGTTTTTATGTGCTTCAAACAATTTCTGGCTATGGCTGAAAATGTCTTGAAATGTACTATGGGCACCCTCCGTTTCGATCGAGGGGGGGAGTATATGTCTCATGAATTTAATGCATTTCTGGCTAGTCATGGGATAAAACACCAATGTACAGTGCCTTATACACCTCAGCAAAATGGTGTTGCTGAGAGGAAAAACAGGTCACTGACGGAAATGGCACGATGTATGGTCAAAAGTCAAGCTTTGCCGCATTCTTTTTGGCTTGAGGCCATCATGTGTCCCACTTATGTACTTAACAGGTGTCCTACGAAAGCTTTAGAGTCTATTACTCCATATGAAGCATGGCATGATAGAAAGCCTTCTATTGAACACATGCATGTTTTTGGTTGTTTGGCATATGCTTTGGTGCCACAAGTGCAGTGCAGAAAATTGGATGATAAGGTTGTCAAATGTATTTTTGTTGGTTATAGTGCTGAAAGCAAAGGTTACAGGTTGTATCATCCGCAAACAAAACGTATTCTGGTTTCTCGGGATGTAGTGTTTGTGGAAGATTCTGTTCAGCCCTTGCTGTCATGTACTAGAGACAGTAATGTAAGCTCATAGGACATTTATGGCACTTTGTTGCCTCTTTTCAGTGGTGGAAATACGAATGTAAGTTCCAATGAGTCAAATGTATAGCCTATGGGGGTTTCTGAAAATGTTACAGATCAGCCTATTACTGATGCATATGTACATGATGTACTTGATGAGGAAAGGGCTGAAAATGAGCAGGCTAGAGATATGCCAAAATGGCTGGTGCACACTTTGCGTGACAGTAAAAATTGGATGCACCTTTGTCTAGTCGTACTCGTTCAGGCTCTCGCCATGCATCTTATGCATCAGATTGTTATGCTTTGGCTGTGTCTAGCTTACATGATGTTGAGGAGCCTCTGTCTTTTAATGAAGCACAGAATTCAGAAAATTGGATGGCTGCCATGCAATCAGAATATGATGCACTTATAGAAAATGACACATGGACATTGTGTGATTTGCCTCCTGACAAAAAGTCCATTGGTACGAAGTGGGTTTACAAGTTGAAACGCAAGCCGAATGGTGAGATCGATCGCCATACGGCTCGACTTGTTGCAAAAGGTTATGCACAACAAAAAGGCATAGATTATGAAGAGACTTTTGCTCCCACTTGTCGTATGACTACTGTGCATTTTCTATGTGCATTGGCAACTCATTTTGGTTGGGATGTACATCAATCAGACATTGTTACTACTTTCTTGAATGGTGACATATTTGAGGAAGTTTATGTAACGCAGCCTCGCGGTTTTGTCATAAAAGGACAAGAGGACAAAGTGTGCAAATGTAACAAGGCTTTGTATGGGTTGAAGAAATCTCCTCGTGCTTGGTATGAGAAAGCTGACACTCATTTGGTCAAACAAGGCTTTCGTAACAGTCCAACAGAAAGCACATTGTATGTAAAGCGTGAGGGTGATGTACTTCTCATTGTGGTTCTTTATGTTGATGATTTTCTGATCACTGGACCAAATGAGAGACATATTGCTGAATTTAAGGCTGATTTGAATGCTACTTTCAAGATGAAAGATTTGGGATTGTTGCATCATTACTTGGGTATACAGTTTAAGCAGTGTGATGGTGGTATTGCCTTGTGTCAGAAAAGTTACATAGAGACATTGCTATGTAAGTTTGGACTTGAGGATTGCAAACCTATTGCCACTCCCATGGACACAGGTTTGAAGTTGAGTCTACATGATGCTGGTGATCCTGCTGATGTCACTCTTTACCAAACTGTTGTTGGCTGCCTCATTTATGTATGCAACACGAGGCCAGATATTCAGTTTGCAATCTCACAGGTCAGCAGATTTATGCATAGCCCAGGGTCTAAGCATTGGCAAGCAGTCAAGAGGATTTTCCGCTACCTTAGTGGCACTTTACATCTTGGCTTGTTTTACCCCAAGCGGGGATCATTGCCGCCACACTTACATGCTTTTTCAGACTCAGATTGGGCTGGTTGTTTTGACACGAGAGTGTCCACAAGTGGTTTTTGTTTGATGCTTGACAGTTCATGTATATCATGGTTGAGCAAGAAGCAACCTACTGTGGCCACTTCGAGTTGTGAGGCTGAGTACAGGGCAGTCTTCACAGCTACGGTTGAGTGTGTATGGCTCAGACGCCTTATGGCTGATTTGGGTGTTGGACAAGACACTGCCAACACTATCTACACTGATAGTCAGAGCGCATTGGCAGTTGCGAGGAACCCAGTTTTTCATGCTCGCACAAAGCACATTGAGGTGCATTACCACTATGTCAGGGAGAGGCTCTCAGCAGGAGAGATCAGCTTGGCTTATGTGCCAACAGAGGACAACCTTGCAGATCTTTTCACAAAGGCATTGTCTCGTGAGAAGCTTGAAGCTTTCCGCAAAGCTTTGGGCTTACTCCCCTTAGTGGACCGATCCTGTCCTCAGGGCATGGCACTTCCCTTTACTCATGTGCCAGCTCTCGTTCACCGCATCACTCCAGGGGGGATTTGTTACCATATACATGTGGTAGTGATGTGTGTGAACACACTAGGACCGCCGGGGCATTTTTTCCCTCTTTAGGAGGTTTTTTCCCCCGTGCATTGTATATATGCCCGTCACTCTAGGGCTATCTATCTTTCCATTGCACACTAAGTTATACACTCTCTATTGTGTGCCTTGAGCTTCCTTCGTCTTCTCCAAGCTGTGTGTGTTTCTTTGCAACCCTAATTCCAACATCGGCTGGGCGTCCTTTGTCGATGTCTCCTATAGTGTGACAATCTTTCCAATCTACTTTGAGCAGCAATACATGGTAACAATAGCATTGTTGCACAAAGTAAATTGCCACTTGATTATTATTTGGTGGCAATCTGTACACTTGGATAAATCTTAAAAGGATATTTCTTGCAAGGACAGTGTGTTGCAAATCTGAAACTTTCAAGGAAGCGAAAGCCTTGGCATTTTCACTAACTCAAAATAATGTATTGCGTATAAAGTGATTTGGACATAGCTGTCTGCATTGCCTGTAATTCAATGGCTCCCCTTGAACTTCTGATTCGTCTTCTTGGGACGCAGTCAAAGCACTAAGATCTCCTTGAGCCACCCGAATCTCTTCCTCTTTGTAAATTTGTTGTGCCAATGCATGATTAAGCAAAGGATCATTAGGTTGCTGTGCATTGTGGTCGGGAGCAATATCTACCATACCTAAAATGAAAAACAATAAACTTTAAAGAGACGAGTCTTAGCACTTAGAAAAGAGAGATGGTTTAGAGGATTTCAGTGATCCAACTTGAAATATTTTAAAACCTTAACTTGAAGAACTTTAAAGACGTGACTGAAAATACGATTAAAGATCTAGGAAATATTACAACACATTTCACACCATTAATGACAGAAAATATTGTTACTGGTCTAATCATCAAAGGCCTCAAGCCAGATTCGGTTTCAACATGATAGCCAACATTATGGGCTCCATTCAAACAAACGCTTAAATCCCATATTTTAGGCCTATCTAAGGGTTTGGAGAATTTTCCAATGGCAAGACGTTTGTTTACATTTTGCAAAAAGTCGCACTTGAGAACCTCAGAGGGCTCTGGAATACACGCAACCAAGCGTCCAAGAGTATATGAGAGACCATATATATCAAATGCTTTGGTGAAAGGAGGAGGATTGTTGTTGATATTTTCAGGGGCAGTCCATAGATAATCTCTCTCAAATTGAGTGTGCGCGTATGTCGCATGTGTCAATGCAAGGAACTTGCCGATACACTGTGTGCGAGCCACAAATGGCTCCAAGCACACAACAAGCCTAAACTAGTAAGCTCAAAGATGGCGTTGATGTGTCACTCATCGCTCTACGCTTCCTGTCGTGGAGGATTCTTCACCGTGAAGAAGAGGGAGACGCCGCTACACCGCCCTCAACCGCCTCACCGCCGTCGTGCCGCCGCAATGCTCGATCGCACTCTCTCTCTCTCTCTCTCTCTCTCACGCTCACGCATACACACACACACTTGGGCGCCCATGCTTAGCCAACTAATCCCTTGAATGTTCTAGTTAGAGTGCGCCTCTCATCAGCAATCACTCTTACCCTTTTCCTATTGGACCAACAAGCCCGGTACCTGACTCTACCAAGTAAATAATACAACGTCTGTCGTAGGGTGATATGGTGTCCGTGAGCCGTGAGGGTTAACATGCCACCCTTCCTGATGTAGATTCCGTCCTCGGAAACTATTAAGTTGAAGCTCGTTCGTCGAGGTGGAAGAGCATTTCATATGAATGTCCTTAGCCTTCTTCAGTCACTGCAAAATCAAACAACATTGGCATAGTAATTGCATTCTTATATAGAATTAAAAAGCATATGCAATTTTAGGCAGACAAATTGATTGGTAGCATAATTCTAAACCATTTGTCAGCAATAAATATTAAATTGCAATATAATCAAACGCATAAACAGTTGTAAAGGTAAAAAATTAAACAAGTATGGGGTTGCTAATTTAACGGTCAAAAGGTACTAAAGATCGACTATTAATACCATGGGCAAGCTTCTCAATTTTCTCTGGTCAATTAAGTTGTTTAATCGCGAGAGCCAAGTATTTCATGTTCGAGGGCTGACTAGAGGCTATACCTAGAAGACCTTGTAGTTAAGCTACAATAAAAGGAATTTCTCATAAAATCATCGCCTAACTGATTACCTTTCTTTGACCCCCCAAAAGTCTTTCACAGTGATTCAATTTTGATGTGTGTACTTATTTTGTATGCCTTGGATTTTTTGCTTTTCAAGGAAAAGCGCCCACACTGGGAACCTTTAGGGCTCTAGTACCATAGGTGATACATGTGAGTGAAGTACCCAATCAAGCTGAGATTTCTCTTCCAGCTTAAGATTTTACATTGTAGCACTTTGATTTTTTTATTTTTATTTTTTTTGTTTGTTCGTTTTCAGCATTTTAATTTTGTAACTTTGGGGGGTCATATAACACTGTTACACCTCCCCAGGCTCATCACACTAGTAAAGTCCCTTTATAATACTTAAGCTAAAGGTCAATAGGGACTAAACCCACTAGAAAGCCCTAGTACATTTAACACAATGCTACCTAAATCGGATTAAGAACCTAAGTAACCATTTTGATTATTAGGAAGGCATTCCCCATGGTATTAAGAGAACATCTCTAACACCTACCTTGGTCAAACTAGCTTAGTCGAACTGCTTGATTTTTAAACCTAGACAAGTGATTATGACAAAAAATTACATTGAATTAAATGTTTGATACTAAGCAAATGTGATGGATATTATGCTATCAATCACAATTAAAGCAGACAAACATGGATGCAAAAAGATAAGGGGCAATGCTAATGAACAAGAAACACCTATTTGTGTTGATGATCGCACTTGATTTGAAAAGTGGATGAGAGAAAGATTCCATGAAGGTCCAAATCCTAACCACAGAAACACGTTCCTGTACACACGAGGAAACACAAAGAATACCTCTAAGAGGCACATCAATGGGAAGAAAGAACTTTGCTAATCACTCAACTCTAAAACAGAAACTCCTATCGTACTAATCTTGCCTACCCTCCATCACTCGAGTGCTGAGGATCAAAGGTGTTTTATGACATAGGTTTCTGTTTCAGTGTACCGGATGTGAATGTGTAGGTCTGGCTCAATGTTTTGACTTTTATTGTATATACTCATTTGCTAATTGCTCTTGCTCTTTTTTTTTTTTGTGAGTATAAGGCTTTATATATACAATCCGTAAGATTGGGAGATTGAGAGGTCAGGGAGAAAGGTTGAGAGGGAAGTGAGTGAATGATGACTGTCAGCAAAGACTCCCCCCTTCCTTGGGTAGATCATACCGTTTGAAATGTGCTCATCACCCTTTGAAACCAATTGTTCCAGTTGGTAATAGGTGGGGATTTTTGCCAGTAGTTTTCTATTACCTTAGGTGTCTTGTCGAGTTGCAAGGGTGGTAAGGTACTCTCCAAGGATCGAACTTGAAGTGGTTCAACAGGTGATTCTTGAACACTGGGAGGTGTGGATTCCTTTGTAGCTTCATGGAGGTCCACTATTGTAGATGGAGGCTGTGGAGAAGCTTTTACCTCTATGGATGCATTACATGAGGAGCTAGAAGCTTCATGGGACTCCCCACTTCCTGAGCTAGGTGGAACAAATCGTTTTTTCCAAACTAGCTCTGGAGTGGGTGTGTAGCATTCTGTGATTTTTTTCTTTTTGCGATCATCAATTTGTTTTGGAACTAGGAGATTGGGCTCACATGGGTCACGTGACAAGTAAGAACATAATCCATGTTTTGGCACCCAGATTTGATCATTTCCTTGATAGTAGCCTTGGGCTTCCAATAATCATTTAGGGATCCACCTCCACGTTTCCTTACATTTCTTGGAGCGAGTGGGACGTTTCTTACAAGGCTTCTATTTTTTAGCACTAGCTATGGTCGCTAAAGAAGATTTAGGGACCCATTTGTATGTTCTTTTTGTTATATTAGGATGAGTCTTATCATACGCTATATGCATTGCTTGTAGCATATTTAAGGGTACGGGCATTTCATCCCCCTCCGGTGTTACCCAGGTCGTCCCCTTGTTTCCCCAAGTGTCTATGGTTGCTGCTAGGTGGACCCAATCGACATTGTCTGACTCAGTCATCCCAGGTAGTACATCCATATAAGAAGAATCTTCCCCAGCATCAGTGTCCGCTTTACACGTGTAACAATACTGCAACGGGGCCGAGTGAACTGTGGTGTTAGATCTATGATCAATTATAAATCTATTTCCTAGAGGATGTGCTCGACCAGTCACAAGATCCACTTGAATGACAGAATCTTGGAACTGCAAGTAGACATGGTTTTTAGACCAATCATGCACCATTTTTGCTTCCCTCGTGAAAGGACGTCCTAAGATCATCTTCGATGCCATAGTGTGCTTGGAGAAATCCATAACAATGAAGGTAAATCTTATTTTATGTCCAAAGAACTTGATCTTGAGATCTTCTAGCATCCCAATAGGTTTAACAATATACCCATTGGCCATCTTCACTACTATAGTTCTAGTCGCAAGGTGAGGTCTTCCCATAGTTTCCCACTAATTTTTAGTCACAATGCTAACCCCAATGCCACCATCAAGGATTCCCTTCACAGTTAATCCCTTAGTAGTGATTGGTATGGTCGCATTGGATTCATCACCCTCAAAGTATTGTGCCAACTTGTTAATAGGTATTTCTATAAGAAGGTTCTCATCTAGGTTGGGTTGTGGATCTATGTGTTCCTCCTCTATTGGCATCACCCCAGCTCCATCCATCTGTGCAAATTGTGGTAGCCCAAACTTAAGTTCTCCATTGAGGAAGTCTTGAAGAGCTGAGACTAGCTCAGGGTATTTATATAGTTTGGACATGATGGTGGTTCTAACTTCTGAAGACATGAAATCCATGAATTTGGCAATGTTTAGCGGCACCTTTTGGACTTCAGTCCCTTCACGTGGGGAAGATGGGATCTCCATTTCTTCGATAGGATCAAGTAGTCCCTCTGTAAACATTCTTTCCATCAAGAAGTGAGTACGCCCACTTTCCCATGACTTTAAGTCACTTTCTTCTTGGATGACACTAGGTATGGCTAAGGGTCTATGGACTTGGTGAGGTTGTTGTTGCGTAGGGAACATGGTGTCTGTAATCTGGATCTGCCTAGGTGCTGGTTCTAGATCCCTTTGGGTATCTTCTACCAAACTCCTTAATTGCTTGACTCGCTCAATCTCCTCTGTAGGGTTTGGATAAGTTCCTATCTTCTTCTTGGATCCTGGCCATTGTGTCTCATGAAGATCTTCCGTGTTGGTTTCTATCTTAGTGGTCTCCATGGTTTCACCTGAATCAGAATCCTCTTCGGCATCATTCATATATACGGGGTCATCACCAGTCCTTATATTGGTCTTTGAACTGGGGTCTGAGTTCGCTACTTTTTGCGATGTCTTCCTTCGTGTTTTCTTCTTTTTTTGAGATTGGGCAATTGATGCCGTGTCTCTTTCCTCAAGAATATAATTTTGTTTTTGGAGCATCGATTGTTTGAGTACGTTTACTGGTACTACAGGTGTACTTGATGATGGCTCCTCAGTAACTTCAATCAAGTTTAATGGCGTGATCTTCGGTGCATTTGGATTATTTGGACATTGGGCAATCAAATGATCTATGCTATATTGATTACACATGAGTATCGGCATTATAGACGTGCTCGCTTGATTGGTTTGCATTAGTGTAGCGTTCTTTTGTATCCTAACAAGACATTCAGCTACACGATGTGGACCTCCACACTCATAGCATTGAAGAGGTAGTCTCTTAGCAGTGTAGCTGATATTTTGGCCTCTTGCCGCAAGAGCAGCTACTTGATATACAGGTTTGACTTGTCCTCAATAGTCCTCCATGTAGTATTGTGGACTTTCTTCAAGCACATCCATCCCATATGCAATATTAGGGTCTATATCTTCCTCACAGCCTTCCAAACAAGCAATAGATGACTCACAACCCACTTGATTCACAGAAGTGATTCTTGGATGTGGTGGTTGTGGTCCTAGCACTGGAGGTGGTAAAGGTGTTGTTTGAACAACATTTTGGGCCCTAGGGACCATGTGTTGTGATGTTTGTTCAAGAGGTGGGGCCGACATCAATGCAGGCACTTGAGGTGTGTCTGTCCATGCTAAGGTTGGTCTATTGCCTGGTCTATTGGCCATCGCGCGCTTAAATACTATGCAATCCTTAGCTTGATGACCATACCTCCCATAGGCATTGCAGTTCCCATTGAATTTTACTCTAAAAGTAGGGCATTCACTGGTACTATGCGGTCCATAGCATACTGAGCACCATTGTTGCTCCCTTCTTGGATACATATGATTGTTCTGTGGAGCACGACTATCCCTAAGACTCTCTTGAATAGCCTTGGTGAGATCTGCTAAAGTCATGTCAGATATCTTTGGCTCCTTAGCAATAGGCTTTAGGGTCATTGGCTGATGCCCTGATGCTTACGAGCTAATAGATTTAGGCTCGACAGACACTCTTTCTCCTTGAATCATTAAATTGTCCTCCAATTGGATTGCATTGGTTGTGAATGCTTCCCAAGTGGTGATACCTCTAATGACTAGGCCATTGTAGATATCCTGATGTCGTAACCCCCTAATGAATCTATCAAGCAATTGGTTATTGTTGAAGCGCTCATTTGGATTACAACGAGAATTCAAATGCTTCAAGCGACTAATAAAGTCTCTCACCAACTCTCCTTCCTCTCGTTGGGCTTTTTGGAGATGAGAGGCTACACCCCAAAGCACTCCCTCTCGTATGTATTCTTTCAAGAACAGTCTCCTAAGAGTAGGGTAAATCGTTTTTTTCTTCCACCCTTAGGGTTCTATACCAATCCCCTGCCTTTCCACTTAAGGTTAGGCTTAAAGCATTACTCTTATGCAGGTCATTGTGTTCTCCTAGAGAATCGCATATTTGTTCAAACACTTTGATATGCTTTTTCACATCCCCGTCTCCACTAAATTTTTGTGTGAGCTTGGCTATTTGTACTGCCTTACTTCTAGGCTCTCTATCAGGCGTGTTATGCATATTCTCAGTAATAGATCGACCAATAGCTTGAGAAAATGTTGCCAAGTCACCTAAGTGAGCAGGCACCATGGGTGGAGGTGCTCCTAAGACTACATGTGGAGTAGGTATTGGCATTGGGCTTGGCGCATAGGAAGCCCTTGGGTTCCACGTTGGGTACGATGTTGTGCCATGTGGTGGCCCAAAGTTCATATATGTGGCCCTAGGCATAGCAGACGTCGGATGTGACATGCTAATGCTAGTCGGTATAGTCCCATGGAAATAAAAACTTGGGTGTTGTGGTTGTGGAGCATAGGTAGCTGAAACCATGGGAGGAGTAGGGACTACATGAGTGCGATGACCCATAGGTGGATACGATTGGTACATACTTGTAGGTATTGTTGCAGGAATTGAGCTACCATGTAGCGGTGCTTTACTAACAAATGAGGTCCATGGCATGTTTCTTGGCCTGCCCATCATTGAGGTAGGCATGGCAGCCGTGGTGTGATCAAGGGAAAGATGATCTAGACTTGGAAAGGTGAAGCTATCACTTGTAGGCTCAGATTGCACTGAGACCCCTAGAGAAACAACATATGGAGGATCCATCGGACTTATTGAGGGAGTCTCCATTTGCGATAAGGTCGGTTGTTTAGCCTTTCCTGTATCCAAGAATCTCATGAGACCCGTTGAAGGCATGTTGATCCCCTTGTTTTGTCTCTCTAACTCAATGACCCTATGGATGACCTCACAAACTCTTTGTGTTTGATCCTCCACACTAGTAGCACCCATTGTGGATTGTAGGACATCTAACCAACCCACGTGATAGGTGTGACCTGTGTATAGGTCGGTCAGAGTATCTATTTGTAGTTCATACTCCCAGTTCTCATTTAAGAACGCTCCATCTAGGATTGAGGTGCTAGGGGTTTCCTTTGAGCTAGATGCAATGTTTCTTTCTAGGGGTTGGCCCTTAGCGGTTGCTAAGTCAGGAGCACTCGATTGCTCTCTTAGCAAGGATATTGACATAGGTCTTTCGCTTTTAACTCTCTTCATTGCTCCGCCTTGCGTAAGCTCTCGACTTCCTTTTCCCTTGCTGCAAGGATATACCGTTCAACCTCTTGCACTTCGGCAAGGCTTCTACCATCGGGTAATATGACCTCGGAGGGAAATAACTCTGAAGAGTCAGGAGGTGCATTGAATGAAGTATTCACATGCACATTCTCTAAGGGTATAGGCTCTACGTTGGTCATGAATAGAGAATTTACTTCCCCATCCCCCTCATTTACATTATTAGCTCCATGTTCGGAGCGAGTGGCTCTACTAAAGGTTTCCTTCAAGCGGCTAAGCACGCTCGGCCCGGACTGCGGGCCTATGGCATGCATGTCTTGGCTTGAGCTATCGGGATTAGGCATTGGGAAACCCTCCATGATGTCGTAGTCAGAGGAAGAGTCACTAGCGGCTATGTTTGGGTCTTGGTTTGTACTACCTTGGGTCCCCGTCGAGGGCCCGGAACCTAAAGTAGGTAGATATTGAGAACTCGCGTAAGTCAAAATTCTCTCTAGTTGCTCTGTCTCTAGCACATGACCAGAGCGCAGATGCATGTGCTTTTAACACCCTACAAGCGTCGGTGAATAACCTCGAAGGTTAACCGCTTACTTTTTAGGCGTCTGTTTTCACTCGTGTTTTTTATGTTTTTTAATATTTTTGAATGATCGGTTTTTTTATTAAAGTGTGTGATAGCTCAAAACGAGTATATCACTCAGAGGGTCACGATGTGCTTTACAGCACAACGTTCGGTCACCTGAGGCTTCGTTGATCCTCAAAAAAAGTCGATTTTTAGCTATGTTGAAGATAAAATTTGTAATTTTAAAAGGCGATAGATGCCTAAGCCTGAGCGTGAGCTTGGGCTTGGGTCTGCGCTTGGGTCTGGGAGATATTCCTGATCCCGGTCCTACCTTTAAATTTTTTTATTTTTTAAATTTTTTTTAAAGGATAAGGTCTCCGCGGCCTGCGCGAGAGCACACACACACTCTACCTACCTACTTCCAACTAATACACCTACTGTTACACACTAACACACTCTATTAGCTCTCACAGATCTACTTCCTACTTATTGTACATTACATTACATAGAACTAACAACCTTAATACTAACACCTTACACAGAAAAAAAACACAGTACCTTTGAAAACTCCATTAACAAGAAAATACACAGTAGTAACACAAAATCCTTCTTCTCAACACACACACCCTCCTTCCTTACCTTTCCTACAATTGAAATTGCACCACAAAAGTAGCACAGAGTAACATTCAAGCTTAGTGTATGTCATTCCCTGGCAGCGGCGCCAAAAATGTGCGCATATGTCGCATGTGTCAATGCAAGGAACTTGCCGATGCACTATGTGCGAGCCACAAATGGCTCCAAGCACACAACAAGCCTAAACTAGTAAGCTCAAAGATGGCGTTGGTGTGTCACTCACCGCTCTACGCTTCCTGTCGTGGAGGATTCCTTGCCGCAAAGAAGAGGGAGACGCCCCTACGCCGCGCTCAACCGCCTCACTGCCATCGTGCCACCGCAATGCTTGATCGCACACACTCTCTCTCTCTCTCTCTCTCTCTCTCTCTCTCTCTCTCTCTCTCTCTCTCTCTCTCTCTCTCTCTCGCATACACATACGCACAAGGAGATGAAGAAGAAGAAGATGGAGATGGAGCAAGAGCACTCTTCAATTGCACCAATGAGAGAATGAGTGAATTTTAGGTTTAGTTGACTTTTATATGAGCTCGCCCCATTCACACTTGGGCGCCCATGCTTAGCCAACTAATCCCTTGAATGTTCCAGTTAGAGTGCGCCTCTCATTGGCGATCACTCTTACCCTATTCCTATTGGACCGACAAGCTCGGTACCTGACTCTACCAAGTAAATAATACAATGTCCGTCGTAGGTGATATGGTGTCCGTGAGGCGTGAGGGTTAACATTGAGCTCTAGTTTGAAGGGTGAGATTTGGCAGCTTGGGAAATATTGCCAAAGTTTTTGATGGTGTACTTTGTCCCCAGTCCGCGATTCCAGCATACACCTCTCGCTCGCCAAAATGTAGTAGAATATTTCTAGTGTGTAGATCATTGTGAATGAAGTCGTGACTATGCACACATTTCATCGTCTGCAGAAGAGCGTTGCAGACCAGAAAAATGTTGGCTATGAACTGTTGTACAGTTCCATATGTGTGGCGAAACTCTCTGATTGCAGGCTTCCTTCCATCATGATGACATGCCTGAATCCACTACTCAAGGTGACCTCCATTCCAAAGCTTGAAGATCAACATACGCCTTTTGCTATAATGAACAAGAGCACATGGAAATATCATGCCATGATGTTGAACAGTAGCAGCAATTGCTTCCTCTAGCACAATTTGTAATGCCGGCTTGCTTCCTATCTGGTCCTTGTAGATCTTTGCCGCATAGATAGGATCTTTGAAGAGAGGATGGGCCACTGAAACTTGTTTCACATTTTCAAAATGTCCTTCACCTAATTGGGGTGCTTGCAAGTGAAAGATAGAATGTTTCCCAAGTAAGTGTAGAATAGGAGGACATGTAGTATCCAGGTGTATAGCTAAGGGCTCAGCACTTGAAGGAGGAGGCACATCCTCTTCTGTCCTAGGACGTTTTGAAGAGCCTTCGGCCTTATCCTTGCTCTTCAATTTTGAATATAGTTGTGCCACAAGCTGCATTCACTCTTTGATTCCAAGTTTGGCTTTGATTTCTAGATGAACCATACTCTCAAAGCTTCTAGTGACCTGGCCTAATAATTGCTTTACTGTGTTATGCATTACTCCATTAACGCGTAGAGCTGGGTCAAATGACACAGGGAATGCACTACACAGTTTCAGCCAACACTGTTCCACAAGTTCAGTTATGAAATCATCAAACTTTGCCTGCAATGGATCAAATGCCCGAGACAAATGATCGTCTGAAGCTCCATAGAGAGACAAACCTAGAGCATCACAAATGATTTTGCGATGCTCATGCGTTAATTTTTCCTCTACAATGACTGAAGCCTCAAAATACATGAAGCAAATATAAGTAAGGCAAATCTAGAACATATATAAATTTGACATATATGATTGTAAATAGTTCTAAACAAAAATATCTCATGGAAAATAATAACAACCAGTAATAATAGACCTAAACATATATAATTTCTCCCTACAGTGTGACGTGGTGGTCAGCAATAGCCAAAGATGAAATAACGTAGTGCGATGTGGAAGTCAGCATCTGTCAAAGACGAAGGATTAATAATACCCAGCCCCTCTCTACAGTGCGACACAGTGGTCATTAACAGCTAGAGACGAGAAATTTATTAAATCCAATCAACCTGTAGTGTGACTCGATGGTCAACAATACTCAGGATTGAAGGCTATAAAATATATATCCCCTCCTTGCAGTGCAACATGGTGGTCAGCAACAACTAGAGACAAAGAATCTATTAAATCCAATCTTCCTGCAGATCAACACGATGGTCAGCAACAACTAAGAACAATGGATTTAAAAACCCTAAACCCCTCCCTGCAATGCAACACGGTGGTCACCAACAACCAAAGACGAGGAATCTACTAAATCCAATATTCTTGCGATGTGACCCGGGGTCAGCAAACAGTCAAGAATAAAGGATTTGACAACCCTAAACCCCTCCCTGTAGTGCGACATTGTGGTTAACAATAGACAGAGATAAGGAATCTATTAAATCTAATCTTCTTGCGGTGCGACGCGATGGTCAGCAGCAGTCAAGAACGAAGGATTTGAAAATCCTAAACTCCTCTCTGCAGTGAGACCCAGTGGTCAGCAATAAAGTAGAGAAAAAGAATCTATTTTATTAAATTTGATCTTCCAGTAATGCGACGTAATGGTCAACAACAACTAGGAAGAAATGATGTAAGATAGCTAATCCCTCCCTGCAGTGTGACTTGGTGGTCAGCAACAACCAGAGAAGGAAAATCTAGTTGTACAACCTAAGCTACTCCCTGCAGTGCGACACGGAGGTCAGCAACAATCAAGGACAAAGCATCTAAAGTCTAACCTCCCCTGTAGTGTGTCACGAGGATCAACATAGCCAAGGACGGGTGTCTAAACCTGCAAACTAACGCTGAGGTGTGAGCAAAGCTCGACAACAACAATGCTAGCAAAAACAACCTACAAACTAACACTAAGGTGTGAGAAATACTTCACAACAACAGCGCTAGCAAATAAATTTCACAAAAAAAACATAAAAAATAGAAGAAGAAATTACCTGACTCGTGAGGACTATGTTGCTATCAAAGGAAGCTACTCTGCCCTCTCTCTCTCTCTCTCTCTCTCTCTCTCTCTCTCTCTCTCTCTCTCTCTCTCTCTCTCTCTCTCTCTCTCTCTCTCTCTCTCTATCTATCTATCTATCTATCTATCTATCTATCTCTATCAGCAAATCGTTGTCGTGATAGTTGATTCGAACTGTCGTGGCGTCTTTTTTATAAGGCAAACAATATTTTGATCAAAATATTGTTCGATCGAATACTATGGGTATACAACGCATAATACCAAAATGTACGTACAATTTTTGTTATACGGACGTATAAATGCAACTTAGCTCACCAATATCAGAGAAACATCTGTCTTAGCCTACAATCGTACCGCTTTGAAATTCAAAAATGCTTGTTGAGAGGATACATGTCAACTAAGGCAGTGCCAAGACAGGAAGCTCCTTGAGCACTTTTTGTGCTTTATGAAGTGCACCACATTTGGCATTCGTATTGACCAAGGCAGTGCCAAGAACGATGTTTTGTTTTACAACCACTAACAAACAATGTCATAGTGAATTCTTTTGCCCATATCAACATCTTTTGTAATGCCACATGCCTCTAAGGTGCAAATGTACATGATTGCATTTGGAGAGATACCCTCTCTTCGCATTTGATGAAAACAACTCTCTCTTGCTTACCAGTACTAATTAATGCACTCCTTGAGACAACATTGCATCTGGAGAGACAATCTTGCTTCGCATCAGCTAAAAACATCCCAGTGCGTATATGATTTCATGTGGAGAGACAATCTCATTTCACATATGCTAAAAAACGTTCAGAGTTCCTTGGCCTTGTCCAAATTTGACATATCTTGCAATCAACATCAAGAAAAATATGAACTTTGCATGGGCCTTGTAAGAATCCCTAATTTTTAAGGGATTAAGGAAAATTTTGTGTAGACTTTGGGAGACAAGTGCATTCAATAGGAGTAGAATTCTCTAGGCTTTTTCTTTAAGGCCATGTAGGGTGTGTTGAAAGCACAGGTTACATGTTGTATCATCCGCAAACAAAGCGTATCTTGGTCTCACAGGATGTTGTGTTTGTGGAAGATTTTGTTCAGCCCTTGCTGTCAGGTACTAGAGATAGTAATGTAAGCTCACAAGACATTCATGACACTTTGTTGCCTCTTTTCAGTGGTGGAAGTTTGAATGTAATTTCCAATGAGCAAATATACAGCCTATGGGGGTTTTTGAAAATGCTATAGATCAGCCTATTACTGATGCAGATATACATGATGTACTTGATGAGGAAAGGGCTAAGAATAAGTAGGCTAGAGGTATGCCAAAATGGCTGGTGCATACTTTGTGCGGCAGTAAATTGGATGCACCTTTGTCTAGTCATACTCTCCATGCATCTTATGCATCAGATTATTATGCTTTGGTTGTGTCTAGCTTATGTGATGTTGAGGAACCTCCATCTTTTGAAGAAGCAAAAAATTCAAAAAATTGGATGGCTGCCATGCAATCACAATATGATGCACTTATAGAAAATGACACATGGACTTTATGTGATTTTCCTCTTGGCAAAAAGGCCATTGGTACAAAGTGGGTTTACAAGTTGAAATGCAAGCCGGATGGTGAGATTGATCGCTATAAGCCTCAACTTGTTGCCAAGGGTTATGCATAGAAAAAACACATAGATTATGAAGAAACTTTTGCTCCCACTAGTTGTGTGATTATTGTGCGTTTTCTATGTGCGCAACTCATTTTGGTTGGGATGAACATCAGTCAAACATTGTTACTGCTTTCTTGAGTGGTGAAATATTTGAGGAAGTTTATGTAACACGGCCTCGTGGTTTTGTCATTAAATGGCACAAAGATAAAGTGTGCATATGTAAGAAAGCTTTGTATGGGTTGAAGCACTCTCCTTGTGCTTGGTATGAGAAGGCTGACACTCATTTGGTCAAACAAAGCTTTCGTAACAGTCCAACAAAAAGCACATTGTATGTAAAGCGTGAGGGTGATGTATGTCTCAATGTCGTTCTCTATGTGGATGATTTGCTAATCACTAGACCAAATGAGAGACACATTTTTGAATTTAAGACTGATTTGAATGCTACTTTCAAGATGAAAGATTTGGGATTTTTGCATCATTACTTGGGTATACAGCTTAAGCATTGTGATGGTGGTATTGCCTTGTGTCATAAAACTTACATAGAGACATTGCTATGTAAGTTTGGACTTGAGGATTGCAAACCTATTGCCACTCCCATGGAAACACGTTTGAAATTGAGTCTTCATGATGTTGGTGATCCTGTTGATGTCCCTGTTTACCAAATTTTTGTTGGATGCCTTATTTATATATGCAACACGAGTCAGCAGATTCATGCATAGCCTAGGGTCTGAGCATTATCAGACTGTCAAGAGGATTTTTTGCTACTTAAGTGGCACTTTACATCTTGGCTTGTTTTATCCCAAGGGGTGATCATTGCCGCCAGATTTACATGCTTTTTTGGACTCATATTGGGCTGGTTGTTTTGACACATGAGTGTCCACAAGTGGTTTTTGTTTCATGCTTGGCAGCTCATGCATATCATGGTTGAGCAAGAAGCAATCTATTGTGGCCACTTCTAGTTGTCAGGCTGAGTTCAGGGCAGTATTCTACGATTAAATCTGTATGGCTCAAACACCTTATGGCTGATCTGGGTATTGGACAGGACAATGCCAACACTATCTACAGTGACAGTCAGGGTGCATTGGCAGTTGCAAGGAACCCAATTTTTCATGCTCGCACAAATTACATTGAGGTGCATTACCACTATGTCAGGGAGAGACTCTCAGCAGGAGAGATCAACTTGGCTTATGTGCCAACACAGGACAACCTTGCATATCTTTTCACAAAGGCATTGTCTTCTGAGAAGTTTGAAGCTTTCCGCAAAGCTTTGGGCTTACTCCCCTTTGTGGACTGATCATGTCCTCAGGGCATGGCATTTCCCTATAATCTATGTACCAGCTCTTGTTCACCACATCACTCCCAAGGGGATTTTGTTACCATATACATGTGGTAGTGATATGTGTGAACACACTTAGGACCGCCGGGGCATTTTTTCCCTTGATAGGAGGTTTTTTCCCCTATGCATTGTATATATGCCCATCACTCTAGGGCTATCTTATCTTTCCATTGCACACTAAGTAATATACTCTTTGTTGTGTGTCTTGAGCTTCCTTCGTCTTCTCCAAGCTGTATGTGTTTTCATGCAACCCTAATTTCAACATTTACTTGAGTGTGGATCACATTTTATGGTGTACTTCTGTGAGTCTAAAAGTGGCTCAAATGATAGGGAGTTGATCTTAAGGGTTTAGGATGGTGCAATTCAATCTAGAATTCCGTGTCTATTTATAACTAGTTGAGCATTGCTCAAAAGTTCATAGTGTAGTTGTGTCAAACTTGAGTGTGTCTTAAAACTTTATGATGTACTTTATACTAATCTTAAGCATGGCTCAAAAGTGTAGTATGTATCACAATAAAAAGCTATTAAGTTAAACAAACCAATTTTCTTATGCTTGTTGTCACCCACATACTGCATATTCTAGTGTCCCATACCACAAGAATAAGTTGTATATGTCATATCTTGATGGATCAAGAAATCTTTGGTCACACTCATTGGTCAATAATCAATTCTCATAAATTTCAACTCCAATTCTATACATAGTGTCGACAATCAATAATCATAAACCAAATCCAAATCCAACTCTAATTCCAAATCCAAATCACTTTCATTATATACCCGGGTTAACAAAATCATACTAGGAACAGTGGTGGCGAGCCGCTGCAGTATGCTTTTGTGATTGGTGTTGCCTAAATTGGAAAATTGACACCAATGGGACGTGCATCCTAAATCGGTGAATCTGCATTGTTAATTGGTGTTGCCGAAATCAACAAATTTACACCTAGATGAGCATATACACACAACCTACATTGGAAAATTTGTGTGCAAGTGACCAATGGAGTAGGTAAGGCATAAAAAAACCAAAACATTGATACTAAATTGAAGTAGGTTGGAACAGTGAAGTACACACAAATTGTTGTCGACCATCCCAAATCACCTGAGCTCATGTGAGTAGCTTTATAGCTTAATGATTAATCATGTCAAGAGTAATTCCGGGCAGTGCAAGTACAAGACACAATGTCAAAGATGATTGATTTCACAACTCAAAAGATAATGCATGTAAGTAAAAAAACTAGGTCTTCTAAGAAGGTCCGGCAATATTTTTCTTTGTTGCAAAATTGCTTGGGTGTGTCCTATTAGGTATATTTGTAAGGAAAGTAACTTACAAGAAAAAATATTAGATGAGAATTTATCAAATGAGAGTATTAAATTGGAGTATTATCATATAAGAAGATATGGAAGGAGGTGGTGTTAAATTCGAAGATCGTAAGATAAAGAAGGAAGTAGAATAAGCACTAGGAGGGTGCATTATACATGAAATCTAGGATTAAAGATACGTAAAGAGAGTTGACTCATTAGAGATAATTCAAATGATCTGGCTAGATGTATATTATTAAAATGCATCAAGAAATTCCATACTTCGAGGTTCTTTGATATGATAGCATTGTACTTAGCTTTATCTACAAACATGTTTCTCAAAGACAAAGAACTAAAGACGATTTCTTGTTAAATTCAACAACTTAACCACACACTAAATACATTTACACTCTGAAAGTCGTTAATGATAAAATTGATGAGAATTTGGGGTTGTTTGCCAGTAGAAGAGAATGAAAGTAGGCAAATTTGGATATAAACATGCAGATAATGAAGGTGCTATATAAATTTGCAGAATGGTTTGCAAAGTTGTGGTGATTAGTGGATATTGGTTTTGTGTTAAAGCGATACTAAGCTCAATCAATGCTGCAACTAAAAAACTAATATAAGTACTTAAATTTGAGAATTGTAAAAAATTAATTATCCCTATGTATGACTTTGTAGATACATATACTTATACATGGTGGTAAAGAGTCGTAAGAGTGATAATCAAAGCATGAAGCTAATCCCTTAAGACTAATTGAACTGATGATGAAATACAGAGATATGTGATGACCACATGTTAGGATAGGCTATAATTAGGTAATGGAAAGGTGTTGTTATCAAATTCTGGCATAGAAGTAAGCATTCCACAATAACTTTAGACATCCACAAAGAAGGATTAGGAACAATATCAAAGATTTCAAACACAAGCAAATAAATAAGGAAACATGAAGCAGTGGTGGCCAGCTGCTGCCGTAGTATGCTTTTGTGATTGGTGTTGCCTAAATTGGCAAATTGACACCAATGGGACGTGCCGCCTAAATCGGTGAATCTACACAAGAAAATAAATAAGGAAACATGAAGCAGTGGTGGCCAACTATTGTAGTATGCTTTTGTTAATTGGTGTTGCCGAAATCGACAAATTTACACCTAGATGAGCATATACACACTACCTACATTGGAAAAATTGTGTGCATGTGACCAATGGACTAGGCAAGGCATAAAAAAACCAAAACATTGATACTAAATTGAAGTAGGTTGGAACAGTGAAGTACACACAAATTGTTGTCGACCATCCCAAATCACATGAGCTCATGTGAGTAGCTTTATAGCTTAATGATTAATCATGTCAAGAGTAATTCCGGTCAATGCAAGTACAAAACACAATGTCAAAGATGATTGATTTCACAACTCAAAAGATAATGCATGTAAGTAAAAAAAACAGGTCTTCTAAAAAGGTCCGATATTATTTTTCTTTGTTGCAAAATTGCTTGGGTGTGTCCTATTAAGTATATCTGTAAGGAAAGTAACTTACAAGAAAAAATATTAGATGAGAATTTATCAAATGAGAGTATCAAATTGGAGAATTCATATAAGAAGATATGGAAGGAGGTGGTGTTAAATTCGAAGATCTTAAGATAAAGAAGGAAGTAGAATAAGCACTAGGAGGGTGCATTATACATGACATCTAGGCTTAAAGATACATAAAGAGAGTCGACTCATCAGAGATAATTCAAATGATCTCGCTAGATGTATATTATTAAAATGCATCGAGAAATTCCATACCTGGAGGTTCTCTGATATGATAGCATTGTACTTAGCTTTATCTACAAACGTGTTTCTCAAAGACAAAGAACTAAAGACGATTTCTTTTTAAATTCAACAACAACTTAACCACACACTAAATACATTTACATCTGAAAGTCGTTAATGATAAAATTGATGAGAATTTGGGGTTGTTTGCCAGTAGAAGAGAATGAAAGTAGGCAAATTTGGATACAAACATGCGGATAATGAAGGTACTATATAAATTTGCAGAATGGTTTGCAAAGTTGTGGTGACTCGTGGATATTGGTTTTGTGTCAAAGCGATACTAAGCTCAATCAATAACTCCAACTAAAAAACTAATCTAAGTACTTAATTTTGAGAATTGTAAAAAAATAATTATCTCTATGTACGACTTTGTAGATACATATACTTATACGTGGTGGTAAAGAGTCGTAAGAGTGATAATCAAAGCATGAAGCTAATCCCTAAAGATTGATTGAACTCATGATGAAATACAGAGATATGTGATGACCACATGTTAGGATAGGCTATAATTAGGTAATGGAAAGGTGTTGTTATCAAATTCTTGCATAGAAGTAAGTATTCCACAATAACTTTAGCCATCCACAAAGAAGGATTAGGAACAATATCAAAGATGTCATACACAAGCAAAAAAATAAGGAAACATGAAGCATGATGATAATGACTTCAATACCATATGGTGCAACACTGAAGCAAAGGTGCAAAATGCAAAATACATTACATCACTGGTTGATGGGTATAATCGTACATCAATAGGTTAACGATTTTTGGGTAGAGAAAGATAGAGAAATTTTCTTATCTTCAGGAGAGAAGAACTTCTTGCAAAGGTATAAGCAGATTTTAATAACGAAGATAGTAGTCATCACACATTGTAGTGAAGGTATTAAGGGGTTCTAATCGGCAATGACAAGTTGTAAGTAAAACCTGGTTAGCATGGGCTATTCTCACGAGCTGATATGGAAACTTGTGAATGAGAATAATTGGTCGGTGCTTTTGTAGTGATAGCTATGATTGTTGGCCAAAGGTGTGCGCCTTACTGATTGCGTCCTTCTTATACTTTGGCAGGCCATTTGCAGTGAGTCCCACAAAATGAAGATCTTCAATGGGATGCCACTCCCAAAAGTGAGGCAATATGTTTGATTGCAGCTATCTGAAGTGAGCTATGAAGCTTTGGTAACGAGAGTCAAGCAGCTAACGCCACTGTTGAGAGAGAGAGAGAGAGAGAGAGAGAGAGAGAGAGAGAGAGAGAGAGAGAGAGAGAGAGAGAGAGAGAGAGAGAGAGAGAGAGAGAGAGAGAGAGAGAGAGAGAGAGAGAGATTGTGTGTGTGCGGTCTCCATGCAACAGGTAGGTTGGGGGGGGGGGGGGGGGGTCGATGAGGGGTAGAGAGGGAGCGTGCAAAATTGTGCATGCAGGTAACAGTATAGGTTGGGAAGCCTGCAGTAGTTTGAGCCAAAAAAAAGTGGGGCGAAAATAGTAGTAATTAAAAAAGCCCACCTCTTTATGGATTGCCCAACTATCAAAGGCCTAGCAGGGAAAATATGCAAGTGGGTCCAAAGAACATGGAAAATTGGTTTCTTCAAGACTGATCTATTCCTTGGAGGGAAGAATTCAGGTAGTCCTGCCCTCCTCATCAGCACTCAAATCGTCCGATACTTCTTCTTTCATAATGTATGGCAGACAAGGAACTGCCGTGTGTTTGAAGGAGGGTTCGAGGTGGCAAGCTTTGCAAAAATTGTACAAGAAAGAAAAGTGCTAATATGGACACTCGGACGCAAGCAACACTCGGAGGATTGGTCTAGGATTACTTGTGCCTTGGTGTCAGCAGTTGGCATGCCTAGGACGGGGGAAAATATTAGCCATCGGTAATTAAAAGATATCAGAAGAACATGACAACGGACTTTGCTGCCCTGATAGCCGTTGTGATTGTGGTCCCTGTATGATGTCATGGCTCAACACGAGCATGACAAGACCTTGTAATTTTTTAGGTTGATCAATATAATTCACTCACAATTGTGAGTTTTGCTAATTAAAAAAAAAAAAAAAAGTTGGTGGCTCTTGGACTGCTTAAGAGTTGCGCTAGTGGCCAATGGGCAAGGTGCGGTTAAGGCATGCCGTGATGGGCGTTGCTATTGATCCTGCTTGGTTTCCTCTGCATGCTATTGTCGATGTTGAAAGAAAAATTGGTTACTGCCATGCTGTTTGCTCCATTGCCATGAGATCCTCTCATCACTCATCAGTGACCATGCTGATGGATGCTGGTATTGATTATTGTGCTCTCGATTGCTATCATCGTTGTTGCTTGTGCTTGACGTCTTCTTTTAAGTTAGCATCATGTTCAATCAGACCTTTGATTTTCCCTCAATTAATCAAGAGAGGTGTCTCAGGATAGGTTCCTACCGTGAGGGACAGAAGGGAAAACAAATTAAATTATTTCTCTTCTTCTCCTTCTTCGACAAATCCCACCTTTTCTTCTTCTTCTAATTCATCAAATTTGGTGGAAAGCCCAATTTTTAAAACTTTCTCTTATCTTACAAGCTCTTTGTCATAAGTGTTTAAAGCTTTGCTAGTCCTTTGATATCCTCTTCCCATCTTCTACTATATGTGCTCTCTTGGGTCTAATTCCTAGGAGAAGCGGAGGAGAAGAAATGAGAAAGAAAAGCCTGCTTCGACATCTTCTTCTATGTTTCATATCCTTCTTTTTTCTCCAAATATTTCTTCCTCATATTTAAACACATTTGACTAAGTATGCTTCTTTCAGAACATTAGTTCAAACTAATCAAATTCCTCTCTAATTCCTTTCTCGTGGGATTATATTCTTCCTCATGCGTCTTCATTCGGTAGCTACATGCAAGCCCTCACTTTGTATTCTATGCTATTCTCAACTACCGCCAAAGAAGGGGGCCACATTAGACAAAGAAAGGGTGCATACACGTAATATTAAAAAAAAATATATATAATATCAAAGAGAGACCAAAAGATTTAAGTTTGATTTTAAATTTGTAGAATGGCTCCATAGTCAAGATTGTTGTCCCCCCATTAGTGTAGTCATAGCCAAAAATATAAGTATCACTTATGCACATGTGCATCTATTTCAATAATTAATCGAAAGACTTAGCTAAGATTTTTGAAGATTTCTACAGCCATGGTATCTTTAATCAGAATGTAGGTTGTGCTTTGATACCAATACAACAGCCGGATGTGAGGTGTGCCTACAAATATACACAAAATACTAAATACAAGAAGATCGTATACACATGAAAACCTGAGGAAGACTGCTCTGAGAGAGACAGAGAGTAAGAGATAAAGAAGATAAGAGTGCACAAGTGCACCTTCTACAACAGAGTGCTACATAGGCTTGGAGAGAAAGTAGAAAGAAGATGAGAGTGTGCAAGCGCACCTCCAAGAGGAGTGCTACATAGGCTTGGAGAGAGTGGAGAAGTAAGAAGAGAGAAGAAGGACATAGACACTGGGTGCAATCTCCCCTCGTGCAATAGTGAACATTTTCCTCTTGCACGTATTTATTTTTAGATTTCTTGAATGCTCAAAATGAATACAGACTGTCCCCCTGGACATAAAGTGAACATAGCTCATAACGAGCAATAAACTTGATATCCTTTTGCATTTTCTGTAGTTCACTTATGCTTTTGCCACATGTTAGCTGCATTAAATAATATGTAAGTATTTCCATCATAGTATGAAGCTTTCCCCCTTTGGAAGAATGTTTTGAATTTCCCCATTGTATTGTTTTTTAATGCACTTGTCAAGGTTTAGGTCAGTCATAGCTGGACTGAAGGAACTTGGGGTGGGCTACACTACCAATAGAGTAGGTGTATAGAACATGGGTGTGCAAAGTTTGTAACTTTGAGAGAGGTTGTTGAAGTATGAGATTGAGAGTGAGGGAGAGAAGCTCAGAAGAGGGGATTGATCCCATATCTTATGTACTTGTCCTATGCTTCATATAAAAAGAGAGACTCGTTTTTTGATACAGTCATTCAAGTTTTCTGTCATTGAATGCAACAATCATGTGAACTTGTGATCACGTAAGTTAGTTCCAAGATTCGCTTTATGAGTCCAAAGTTCTCATTTTGGAACCTAATGGACTTGAGCTAAATCTCCTATTGTTTTACATACACATGAATGCCACTCTTTTTTTCCCTTTTAACCATTGTACTAATAGGGCTTACCATTACAATACATGTACACCAACTTCTAAGTCCTAAGGTTCAATACTTCTTAGAGTGGATTGCACATACTTGTAGCTGCTTCGATTATGTTTGAAGCTAAAATTACAAGTGCATTTAGCAAGTACCTTCACATCCAATCGTCTTGATCCTCCATTCAACATCGATTACTTTCATGCAAGCTACACCTTTGCAAGTTTTTGCACATATTCAAAAGAAAACCTTCTCTCTTTGAGCTTGTATTTGGTCACTTCAGTCACTTTTACAACTTGCTCCATGAGGGTCCTCATAGATTTGCTATGCCACATCAACAAAATATTCTATCACCTCCTCCAACTGATTTACCTCTGTAGCCGAGTATTAAGGGTCCAAGTAATATGTATGCAACAATGTTAGTAAGCTATGCCACATCAACAAAGTATTTTATCACCTCCTCTTCCAACTTATTTACCTCCGTAGCCGAGTATTAAGGGTCCAAGTAATATGTATGCAACAATGTTAGTAAGCTATCAGTCCCAACCCACCGAACACTTACATACTTGGCGACGATATTCTCTTAGCTCTTATGAAAGGAGTACTCCATTGCTTCACAACAACTTTCCCTGGGTGCTTTCGGATTTTTAAAGCTATCCAGAATGGCCCACCAAGCCATCCAAACCTTCCAATGTCTAGTAGTTTCAAATCTAACTACTAGAAAGCACAACATCATTGGCTTTATAACATGGTAGCAATTTGCCACTTCTTTCCAACAGTAATTAATAATTGTGCACATAAAAAGTTTTCATCATCACAGTTTTGTTTCTAAGTAAATATTGGACCATGAGAAGTTTGTTAAGATTTATCATTCTCAAGGCAACTTCAGCATGGTTTCCATGTGTTGACAACAGTGAACACATATCAATACACAAAATTCGATTTAGCGTCGTTGATTTTTAAGCACCCCCTTGGCAGACCAATCACTCTTCAGTCTAGGCGTGAGATTCTAAGGGGCTCCACGCTGCTTTCCCGCGCTGGCAAGCAGAAAAGCCCAAAACCAGAACTCTTCAATTAAAATCCCCTGTTTCTCTGAGGTGAGAGAGGGGAACATTCTTGCCACCCTGCATCCATATGCCCCTCACCCTCTCACAGACCTGCGGATTCTTGTCACCACACAGGAGGCCCAGATCGTCATCGTCGTCTCAATCCTTACTGTCCTCTCTTTAAAGCCAGCTCAATCATGGTTGTAGCTGATTTGCAGGCTACCCTTGCCTCAGATTTTTACTGGGCCGATGCGCAGGAACCTCACCTCTCGCGTCGCAGAGAGATCTTGACCGCCCATCCCGAGATCAAGAATCTGTTTGGTCCGGACCTTTGGGCCTTTCCCAAGGTAAGCCCTTTCTCTGCCTCTTTCAGTACAATGTGGGTTGCTTCTTGTGCGTATGCAAGGTCAGATGCACATTGATGGATGTTCTTGGTATGACTGAACGTTGTTAGTACTGATCTTTGCGTAAATAAGAAACTGATCTTTGAGTAAATGGGTGCTGTTGAATGCGGTGTTCATTCTTTGTAAAGAGTATTGTTGCAATCGTAGCCGCCGATCTGTTGCACATAGATGTGGGGAAGTGCAATTACCTGGTTGGTAGGAGCGCTTTGATCCCCCTCTTCTGTATAGAAGGGTTGATGACTATTTTTCCCCTATTCACACATCTCAGCTTCTTGATCATCTCAGAGCTGATTAGGATTGATGGAAGATTGGGAGCTAGTAAATGTGGCATAAGCAGGGTTCCAATCAAGCAAGTGTTCAATTCACAGGTGGAAGATGGTCCAAATTAGCTGCACTCTTAAGCCTTATAGGATATGAATAGTATGGCAGGACCTGGATTGATATGAACAATTAAGTTTGTCAACTGGTTGATCTGATATTACCACTAGTGCCTAATGATCCGGTGACACTCTTGGGGGTATATCTGGGCATGGTGTTAAATATGATTTTGCACTATCCTCAATGTAGTTTGAATGTTTTCCTGTATGCCAATCAATCTGTTGGGTGTCTTCACACAACCGACGTGGAGGCTGTAGGCTCGAGTCATGGGATTTGTGTCTTTGAGGTGTTTGGCTAGAAGAACATGCAGGCAAAAGAGTATTTGGAACAGGAGTTTCATATAGAATTTCATGGGCATGTTTGCTTCTCTATATATGTAAGGTTTTCATTGATTAGAGCTCACTTGGTTTTATTTGGTTGAAGCTTGCTGTACTACAAGGGGATGCTTCTCTGCAGAATCACCCATCTTGTATACTGGTTGTAAGCACAAAGTAGCATGACTCTCTGTAGTGGGACTTTTCGAGGTTTTTATTGTGTTGCTAATGAGACATTTAAGGTTTCTAGGTGTTTCCCATTAGGCCTCATTGCTTCTTATGCCATCAATTGTCCTTTGGTTTTTTCTCGTCTGGCTCGTTCAATTTTCTTTGAAGTTTTGGATGGTGCTAGTTTGCTCAAAAGTGCTGTTCTTGTATGCTTGCTTGGGCTACCCTCTTCCCCGAAATGCTGGCCATAATTTGTTTTCTTTGTCTCTTGCAGATAGTCGCAGTGGTGCTGCTGCAGTTTTGGACGGCATATTGTCTTAAGGATGCTAAATGGGGTGCCATCTTGGCAGTAGCATATTTTTTTGGGTCTTTCCTCAATCATAATTTGTTTCTAGCAATTCACGAGCTGAGTCACAATCTTGCGTTTTCGACACCCCTCTACAATCGACTGCTAGGAATTTTTGCTAACCTGCCAGTAGGTGTGCCAATGTCAGTAACATTTCAAAAGTATCACTTGGACCACCACCTTTATCAGGGAGTTGAAGGCATGGATATGGACATACCAAGTTACACAGAAGGACGTCTTATCAGGAACACTCTCATGAAAACCCTTTGGGTTCTCTTGCAATTGTTCTTTTATGCATTGAGGCCCTTGTTTTTGAACCCGAAAAACCCTGGGCTCTGGGAGGCAACCAATTCTCTGGTTCAAATATCTGGCGACGTTGCTTGGATTTACATGTTTGGATGGAGGTCTTTTGGTTACCTCATTCTATCGACATTCGTTGGTGGTGGTCTTCATCCTATTGCAGGCCACTTCATCTCAGAGCACTATGTTTTCCAAAAAGGGCAGGAGACATACTCATACTATGGGCCCCTAAATCTTCTTGCATGGAGTGTTGGTTTTCATAATGAGCACCATGATTTTCCTCGGATCCCTGGAAGCAAGCTTTGGAAAGTGAAGGAAATTGCCCCTGAGTACTATGAAGGCCTTGCCTGCTACAGGTCATGGACGCAGGTGATTTACATGTACATAATGGATTCAACGGTTGGGCCTTTCAGTAGAATGATGAGAAAGTCCCAGTTTAGTACAGAGAAAAAAAGCAAGTAATGTCTTTCAAAGTAAATGGGCCAATGCCCCCAAAACTGTGAGGTTGGAGAGCATAAGGTCTGAGGTTAGTGTCCATGCGCCGCTCATCTCATATTCATGGTTTCTTGTCAGGAATTTACTGATTTTTGCTTCTCATCCTGGACGCCAAATGCCTCATGTACATGCTTCTTCTGGAAGCTTGTGTTTGCATGTGCAACCATTGATGGCAAACTTTCATGCCAGACAATGTGATTCGTTTGTATACTAGCTCAATTATTCGTCTTAGTGAAATAAGATGATCAAATGTGTAGTCGACATCTTGATTGTTTTGCAAGACTTTGAACTAGAGTCACTCATGTAGAGTGAAGGGCTGAGCTCATTTTCTTTGTTGACATTTTCACATATTTTGCTGCATTCATTTCTGAAAAACCATGGAGTTAATTGATTCATTCTATTCTAGAGGCTCAAAAGGTAAGAGAAATAGCTAACAGCAGGGTTTGAAGCCATTGGTTTTTATATCGTAGCAGTTGCCTATTTTTGCGTCCCTGCATGGTGGGTAACATGCAGATTTTAATATGTTGGTTCCACATGTTTGTTGATGGCAGTACGTGAGTACGTGAAGCTGCTGGTTCTTGAGTTCTTGACTCTTAAGACCTGTCGGATAGATCTATGACGTCTCTTAGAATTGTTCGTTCGACGAACTTGTCATGCTTGTGTTAGTGTGTGCATGAATGCGAGTAGATGGAACAAGTAGGGGAAACATCCAGGTTCTCCCTTGAGTAAGAGGTCCTGAGTTCAGGACTCTTGTTTTCTTCTTCTTTTTCTCAGATAACCTCAGTTGAGGTTTTCTGCCCTTACGAAATCTGGGTTTCTGTTGTGTGGAGTTGCTTCGACATTGGAGTGGGCATTTGTATGTCCACATGTGGGGTCTGCCTTGTGCTGTGAATGATACTGTTAGCATGTTGCAAGTGGCTAGTTTGCATTTTGGCATGATTGTGGGAATCTCTGATGTGACAAATGAAGAGGCCATGCAGGATTGTGAAGGCCATTGAATAAAAGAAAAATGTCTCATGTGGTGGATGAAGAATTTGTAAGTGGCGAAGTGGTGGACAAAAAAGCTCCCCAGCACAGTGAAACGGCACTGGAAAACCCATTATGTGGCAACAAAGGAAGGAAGCTGTTAGTTACAGAATGAAGGACAATGTGCAGCACAAAAGCTTTGGGCCACAAACAATAACCGTTGGGGGTTCGTGGCCCCCAGCCTTCATGGCCTGATCTCATGAGCTTGAAAATTTGGCCGGGTTAAGTAGATAAGAAAGAAGCTAGCAAGCACCGTCAAATCGCAACCTTGAGCTGCACAACTACTAGGTTAAAGGAGCCAGTTTAGAGACGTTTTGTAAACAAGTTAATCATTTTTAATATTTTATGGGGGGCCATTTGCAAATCTAATCATTTTGAACATTTAGACATTGCGTCAGAATCCTCATGAAAAGGTGAAATCGATGATACAAAGATTGATATTTTTTTAGATTTTTGTTTTAATGCTCCATATGAGAATATTCAATTTTGAGATTTTTTGATGCATTAGAAACACTTGAGGCTCAATTTTGGTACACTTCTCAACAAATTACAACAAGACACATAAGCAAGATTGTTAGAATATGCTAATTTTTTTGTCTCTAAATTGGGGGTGGGTCCGTCGTGGATTTGGGGCTCTAAATTATTTTGATTGTAAGTTGGCTCCTTTACCCTAATACAGGCTTGAGGTGGAGTTTCATCATCATTTGGTATGTTGAAGAGTTCAAGCACCAGAGGTTACAAGAGTTCAACAAACATAGGCAACAAGGAAATGGTCATAAGGCCCCTAATAGAGTGGTCACATTAACTGCTGTTGTGCAGTCACTTTAATCAACTCCATTTATTAGGTAGACAGTGGTGCTTCAATAAAGGTGAGAAATCTTGTCCCTAAACCCACAAAAATAAACAACTTAAAGAGAGTTTGCACTTCCCACTTGCTAGGATTCCACTCACTGAAAAAAATAATGTGTCTAACCAGACCAGCCAACCTTTGAGGGGATTGACTCAAATATAGATTGCTACCTTTGAGTGGATTGACTTAAGGATACCTGGCACTTGTTGCTATCCTTGAGTATTCACACACACACACACACACACACACACACACACACACACATGGACAAAGAGAGATTAATGTCTTCGAAAGGCAGAACTCTACCTATTGGACAAATCAATGTACGTGTCATATATCCTCTATCATCCTAAAAAGGATGCTTGCATGGTGACTTTGAATCGAGAAATAACATCCAACTACCAGCGAAGCTCTTCACTGATGACTCACTTTTCTTCTTGAAAGCCACCTGTTAGATACTCAAGAAGGCTATGGAGAGTGTGCAAACATTTGCCGTAGCCTCGGGTTCAAAATGCAATGTTGAGAAATCAAGAATGATTTTGCTCTCAGAAAATGATTCTTTCGACCCGACGTTCTGGATGGGAGAGATTGTGTCAAAAGGAGAGATACCTGGGAGCCCCGCTAGGGGTGGACACTATGCACAAGCAAAGGTTCTAGTTCTAGTGGGTCTCAGATAGGGTAAGATGATGCAAGATGAGACGGTGGGAGTATGTACTGCTTCCTTTCCTGAGCAAGGTGAAAGTGATTAATTCATTTACGCTCCCGTACATTGCCTTCATTGGCTCACTCCTCAAGATTGCCAAATGCAGTAGGAAAGAATTCTTGAAACCAGTGAAAAGATCTTTAATAATACCAGAGACAGTAAGCCTTGGCAGTGGGCCAAATGGGATTATATCTCTAGGCCAATGGAGCAAGGTGGTATCGAGATCCTTGACCCTACTGTTCATGTTCATGCAGAAGCGCTGTGTGTCAAATTTGCGGTCTCAATTGCGAAGCAAGACCATCATGGGCCATAATGACCAAGGATTTGATGCACATGGCGAAGCTATGCAATGGAAGAGATAGAGGTGCACGACAAACTGCTTGTCCCCCGGTGGGCTACTCTGAGATTGGGAGCATAACGAGCGAGCTTGTATGTAAGTGTTCCAGAGCATCGGAGGCACTGGAGTGGGAATAGGTAACAAGATACTTTCAAAACTTTGTAACACATTGGTCCCCATGGCTCTCTAAAGCTGGAAGCAAACTTTTGAACCCCTTTTGGAGAGAAATTGCTAGAAAGGTGAATAACAAAGGAGAAATTGCAAATGGGTTCAAAGGACTTGGAAGATAAGCTTCTTCAAGAATGATTTGTTTTTAGGAGGGAAAGTGACGAGAAACCAAGCTATACTAATATGTACTCAAACGGTTAGATTCTGCTTCCTACGACATATTTGAAAGGTCAAGAATTGTTGGGTATTCGAGAATGATCTATCGATAGCTAGCTTCACGGAGATCATCCATAATAGCAAGGAGGTGATTCTTAGCATTGGAAAAAGGAAGAACTCAGATGAGGGTGGAATCAAGAAACTCTCGCCATCATGTCTGCTAGTAGCAAGTAAGAATTTCCTTTGTAAGACGCTTCATAGCACCCTGATGTATTGCTCGTTCCCTCAAGGCTCGACGCAAGCTTGAGGTTACTCTGATTTTTTTTTTTAATGGTGAATATAATATATATATATGCTCACAATTGTGAGTTTGGAAAAAAAAAAGAGGTCTAAATCGAGCTAAAAGGAGAGCTAAGTTGCACATGTCCTTATTTAAAAAAAAAGAAACGACACAAGTTATTTATTTCCTTTAAACACATCTATTATGTGTATATGCACATTTTGGCACTCGAGCCAAAGGAACAAATGGTCATTCACCAACTTAGACCTACTCTCATGGATGTTGCCTTCATACTTACAACCTCACATTGTCCACCCTATTTTATGAAATCCAAGCTAGAACTTCTTGATGATAGAGCGTTTGCGTAAGGACCTATGTCTGTTGTGTGATTCAACTTAAATAGTTTAAATAGTTTGTAAACTTTTTGGCCTTCTAAAGGCTTTAGTACTTGAGGGCTTCAAAAGGGTGAAAGTAGCTCGATTTTCTTTGTTAGACAAGTGTCCCTGAGGGCTTTAAAAGTCTTAGCCTTTAAATGCTACTAATATAGCCGGCCGCCTTCATATCTCTCTCTCTCTCTCTCTCTCTCTCTCTCTCTCTCTCTCTCTCTCTCTCTCTCTCTCTCTCTGTGTGTGTGTGTGTGTGCGCGCGCGCGCGTGTGCTATCCCCCTATGTCACTAGGGTTGTAGGGAACACAGCCGAATGAAGCTTCTTGTGACACATGGTCGGAGGAGGGACCGAAATTCCTCCATGCCTATATATAGTATAGATAGCGTGTTCTTTTCAAGCAACCCACTATCACGAATGTCAGCATGTATCCTGTTGCTTCGGTACAAATCCTTCTTCTTAGCACGTGTCTGTCTCGTTGTCGTGTCGTGCCTCGAAGCCCAAGCTATAGACGTCTCATCGTAGATCTCCCCCTCTATCTTGCCATGTTTTGCTTCAAGATGTAAGCGAATGTGATTGCATCTAAAGACACACCCTCTCTTCGCATCTGCCAAAAAAATAACACAGAGCTTCTTGGCTGTGCCCAAGTTGGACATATCCCACAATTAGTGCATTCCAAGAGATGACATACTATATAGGAAACTCCTCGTGCATGTTTTGTGCTTTATGAAGTGCACCACATTTAGGATACATGTCGACCAAGGCAGTGCCAAGCACAAAGTTTTCTTTCAACAACCCCAGTCTAACAATATCATCGTGACTTCTTTTGCCCATATCAGCATCTTGTGTAATGTCATAGGCCTTTAAGGTGCAAGTATATGTGATTGCATTTGGAGCCATGCCCTCTCTCTGTAGCTATTGAAAATAGCCCGGAGCTTCGTGACCATGACCCTTGCCTTCCCTTCCCCCCATTATAGAGCCCGGGCTACAAACGTCTCGTCATAGCCCTTCGCCTTGTAATTGCATCTTGAGAGACACCCTTGCTTCACATCTGTCCAAAACATCATAGACCTTGGAGATGCCCAAGTTATACATATCCCATAATCAATGCATTCCAAGAGATGACGTCTCGGTCAGGAATGTCATGTTTGCCTTCAAGATGCAAGCAGATGTAATTGCATTTGGAGAGACACCCTCACTTCGCATTTGTCCAAAACATCACAAACGTTCTTGGCATTGTCCAAGTTATACATACCCCATAATCAGTGCATTCCAAGAGATGACATCCTGGACAGGAAGCTCCTTGCACTTTTTGTGCTTTATGCAGTGCACCACATTTGGAATACATGTAAACGAAGGCAGTGGAAAAAATGAAGTTTTCTTTCAGCATCTTATGTAATGTCACATGCCTTCAAGGTGCAAGTATAGGTGATTGTGTTTGGAGAGATTCCCTCTCTCTGCAGCTGTTGAAAACAGCCCGGAGCTTTGTGACCTTGACCCTTGCCTTCCCTTCCCCCCATTACAGAGCTCGAACCACCAATGTCTCATCGCAGCCCTTCCGCGTGCCATGTTTGCCTTCAAGATGCAAGCGAATGTGATTGCATCTGGAGAGAATCTTGCTTCACATCTACCGAAAATTGCACACAGCTTCTTGGCCTTGCCGGAGTTGGCCATATCCCGCAAATAGTGCATTCCAAGAGACAACATCCCGGATAGGAAGCTCCTCGCGCAATTTTTGTGCTTTATGAAGTGCACCACATTTGCGATACATGTTGACCAAGGAAGTGTCAAGCAGCACAACCCTAGTCTAGCAATATGACCGTGAATTCTTTTGCCGATATAAGCATCTTGTGTAATGCCACATGCCTTCAAGGCGCAAGTGTTAATTAGCTGCTAATTATTGATCTTCTCCAAATTGGGTTACTATTATAAGTGCGCATCTATAATATGGTATGACTGGAGGCCTTAATAAGAGTGACTGTGGAAAAGCACCTCCTTTGAGGTAAACGCAATGTATGGTTGCAGGCATGGGGTCCGAATCTGTTACGATGGTGAGCTAGAGGAGTAGTGCGAGGTTGGGCAGGTGGTGGTGGAGCCTCTCGCTTTAGCAACCCCTTAGGCCGATGCTGCTGGGGTTCAAGGGTATGCGGGAAAATTCGAGAAACTGGAGTTAAATTGTAAAAAATTTCTCTTTCAATGTATTATCTCTCTCTCTCTCTCTCTCTCTCTCTCTCTCTCTCTCTCTCTCTCTCTCTCTCTCTCTCTCTCTCTCTCTCTCTCTCTCTTTTTGTGCGTTAGTGTTCGGGAAAAGTGCGTTATCTAAGTCTTGAGCCGGTTGAACAATCAAAACAATCGATTGAAGGGAGGGAGAAGGAGAAAGTCCGCTTAGAAAATTCAAGAAAATGGATAAGAAGTTCATCTAAATTTCTCCTTGAATTTTTAAACTACCCCAAAGGGAATTTTGTATGCTTGTGAAATTGTTTTTTCTTGAACTCTACTTGGAGTCTGTGCAATGTGCGTGTAGTGGCCTTTGAAACTCTCTCCCCTCTCTCTCTCTCTCTCTCTCTCTCTCTCTCTCTCTCTCTCTCTCTCTCCTGTTTCTCTCTCATTGTCTCAGTTGTTCGCGCAAGGCAGACTCCGTGAAAGTGCTCGAGCAAGCAAATGCCATTACGTGGGGAGGAGGGGGGGCTTAATCCCTCCCCCCATTATAATTAGTATAGATAGATTCTGTAAAACCTATATTCACTTTTTGGGCATGCTTGAAAAAGACTTTATAGAACAATCGATTAAACAATGTATTCGTTCATACGATTATCTATTACCTATTTTGAGTCAACTTTTTCGCCAAAACCAATTAATTTTGCCCTCAGATTCTTAGCGAATTCTCATCCCTCGCACAAACAAGCTCATCGTCGCTGCTCACCTGCTCACTACTATTGCTTACATCCTTTGGGAGCCACAAACCAAACAGACGTTGCGCGCTTGCACACAAACGAGAGAGAGAGAGAGAGATCCGTGGCCTTTGCTACAAACTCCCCCGAGTGTGTGTGTGCACAAGTCGCCTCGCCCTGCAACACTGGAATGCTCTCTACATACCTCATCGAGCCCTGCACCCCTTATCTCTCTTTTCTCTCTCTCTCTCTCTCTCTCTCTCTCTCTCTCTCTCTCTCTGTGGATAGTTTCCTACGACGTTAAAATTCTCTTCTTCTCTTCTCTCTCTCTCTCTCTCTCTCTCTCTCTCTCTCTCTCTCTCTCTTTTGATCATAACTTCTTCATCCGAACTCCGATTTGGGTGATCTATAGCCTCAATCGAAGAGCACGAAGTTCTCTACGCATTGATGTAAAGACATAAATTTTCAGAGTTATGGAAGGCGTTTCTGTAGCAGCATTTCCGAAGTGAACAGGTTCAACAAAATTGATTCTCATCTCCTATTTTACATACAATGTCTTCCGGCACTCGCAAGGGTTCTTCTTCTTCAACAAGGTCCACAACCATTGTGGAAAATGATCCAAAATCTCCTAAGTGTGGAGATAGCAACACAACCACCCAACCAACGACATCGGAAACCATGATCATGGCGTACTTGGTATCATTGCAAGAGACCGTAAACAAACAAGGCGAAGACTTACGAGCACTTTCAATGGAGAATGGCACACTAAGGGTACTTGTGGTTGAGAATGAGAATCTCAAGAGGACACTTGAGATGCAAACAACACGTTTGATGCAACTTGAAGAGGAAGTCAAGGAATGTAAACGCTCTCTTGTGGACTTGAATGCTTTGAAGGAGCGGATGAGCAAAGTAGAGCATGACCATGTATTGAAAGAGGAGAAATTTGACACTATGAGCTGGGATGTATGCGACATGAAAAATGTATGCACAAACAAGTCTTGGGCTGATGTATGTGGTAGCAATGTGGTTTCTAATTCCTCACTCATGCAAGCTATGGTTCAAACAAAGAATGTTGAGAATGTGGATGTGGAGGAGTTGAAGGAACGGGAGCGACGTTCCAAGAACATTGTTATTCGTGGAATTCCCGAAGAGAAGTTAGAGACACCTCCTTCTCTTGCCATTGTTATTGAAGATTTCTTCAAAACCCACTTTGGCATGTCCGGAGTTATGGTCTATGGAGCACATAGAGTGGGGAAGCAAGGAGCTCCTCGCTCGGGAGAACGGCCAATTGTATGCACCATGCCGGATGAGACCAAGTGAAAGATTATCCTTGATAATAGTTGGATCTATTTGAGGGATACAAAATGTTTTGTATGTGAAGATCGCACTATTAAGCAACAAAATATGCGTCGCAAGGCATATGAGGAAAAGAATAATAAAAACAAGGAGATCTCTCATGAAGAAAATGTGCCCAAGGAGGAGGCAAGTCTCTCAAGCAAATAGGGATGCGTGACCTATGAGACCGAGTTACAATTGAAAATATGCTTTTGGAATTGTAATGGATACCCATGGAATGCGGGGGTTGGCATTGATGAACTAACAAGCAAACCTGATGTTGTACTTCTTGTTGAAACTTGGGAGCATGATACACAAAGGATTAACGGCTTGGAGGATTACAATGTACATTCATTGATGTGGTCAAAGAATCTCAAGCAACGAAGAGGACAAGGAGGGTTAGCATGTATGGTTAAGAAAGGATTGGAAGATTTTGTATCAATTGTGAAAGATAACAAGTACAAACGTTATGTATGGCTGAAAATTATGACACCAAAAAGAGCACCCATTTTTGTAGGCGGTTGCTACATTCCTCATCATGATTCTCCCTTTTATGCTTGCATGGATAGAGATCAACCATTTTTTGATTTGGAAGAGGACATTGCTTATTTCAAAGGTGAAGGTGATGTTATTGTATTTGGGGATATGAATGCTCGTACAAAAACATTGCAACATGATACTCAACAATTTGATATGCCATACATTTCAAGGGAGTTGGAGGAAGTTCACTTGTATGATCGTACTTCAATGGATGAGAAAGAGTCGGATCACTATGGAAAGTTACTTTTACACATGTGTAATAGCACGGGTATGCTCATTGCCAATGGTGTATCTTTGTGGAGTGGAACCAATGGATTTACATGTAGGAGACATAATGGGGATAGTGTGATTGACTATATGCTACTCTCTGAAGCCATCATGCATCGCATAAAGAGTTTTATGTTTGGTCAATGGACCCCGGAATCCGACCATCGCACCTTATGTATTGACCTTTCATGTGGAGAAGCAACTAAGCATGATAATCTCAGCCAAAGAAAAGAGAAGTTATCACTATGTATGGATTTCAAACGGGCACCAATGTACATTGAAATGGTTGAGCAAAAATTATGGATGACAAAGCTTCAATGTGATGCACCATTGGAAACTAAATGGGAAGCTTTCAAGAAAGCTATTTGTTCTTGTGCGGAAGAATGCTTTGCCATAAAGCATCTCCATGGTATCAACAAAGATAGATCACGCAAAAGGTGGTTTGATAAAGAATGTCAAGATGCTCGAAAGTCCTTGATAAAGCTTGATGCAACTATGGACAAAGACAACTATCAAAGTCATTTGCATACATACAAGGCATTGATTCAAAAGAAGAGAAGAAGATGGGAAGTAAAGCAACAAGAATTTCAAGTCTAAGAAAAGGCACATGCATGTGGAAGATTTTGGAGAAACTTGAGAGGCAAGCGGGTTGAGAATTTTGGTAACTTGAGTCTAGTGGATATGTACACACATTGTAGGCAATTATATGAGCAAGCAAATACTGAAAAAATGCCATTTTATGGTTCACTCCCATGTATGCCGTCTTTTTTTACTATTGAGGATGTATGCGGTGGGCTTGAAAAGTTGGCCACTCGCAAAGCGGGAGATCTTCAAGATATCAAGCCGGAGATGATCAAATGGACAAGAGATTTTACCCATGAGTGGATGTGTGATATGTTCAACCTTGCACTTCAACATGGTATGCCTTATGATTGGAGTACTAATTGGGTTAAGCCTTTGCATAAAGGAGGGGATGTAAAGAATGTAAGCAACTACCGGACTATAATGATTGGGTCTCTTATGGCAAAGTTGTTTGGGTGCATAATAGAGATGAAATTGAGTGATTGGGCTGAAGAGAATGACAAGCGTGCAAAGGGACAAGCGGGTTTTTGTCGATGCCATAGCACCATTGATCATCTTGTCACTCTTCGTGTTCTCATGGAGGAAAGTCGGTTGAAAGGCAAGCGATTGTATTGTTGTTTTGTGGACTTTAAGAAAGCCTTTGATATGATTCCACGTAACAATTTGTGGAGAAGGATGGAAGAACTCCAAGTGCCAAGTGAGTTTATGCTTGCGGTTTCTCGAATCTATGAGAAGGTGATTTGTTAATTGCGCATGGGAAGAGAAATTTCAGAAATTTTTGTAAGCACTATTGGGGTTAAACAAGGATGTCCATTGTTACCAACTCTCTTTGGTCTATGCATCGATCAATTGGAACAAATGGTACTTGACTTTATGCAAGAAGAAGGCATTGAAGAGGTCACTATTTGCAATGCGGTAATCATGCTTTTGTTGTATGCGGATGATGTAGTGCTTCTAGGACACACTTTAGAAGATGCACAAAAGCTTATGGTTGTCCTTGAGAACTTTTGCTTGCATAGTGGGCTGATTGTAAATGAATCCAAAACAAAGGTTATGCTTGTGAAAACCAACCATAAGGAGAAGCTATGCATTGTGTACAACAACGAGACACTTGAAGTTGTTGAGAGCTTTAAGTACCTTGGCCTTGAGGTTCCATCCAATCACAAGTGGCATGAATGTGCTATGCGTCGTTTGGAAGCGGGAAAGAGAGCATATTATGCATTTGAGAACATGTGTAATGCGGGAAACATCAAGTGTTGGGTTCTCAAGAAGTATCTTTTTGATGCATTGGTGACACAGGTTCTTCTTTATGGAGTTGAAGTGTGGGGCGGGAACATCTCAAAGTCTACTTGGAAAGAGTTTGAGAATGTCCAAAAGCGTTTTCTTACAAACTTTCTCCAAGTTAAGACACAAACACCATATATGCTCCTACTTCTTGAGTCGGGATCTCTTCCAATTGAGGTTATGGGCATGGAAAGGGTTGTGGAGTACATGATAAAGATGCGTCAAAACCCCTCACATCGACTTCCTACAATTGCATGGGAAGCAAGCAAAAAAGTTCAAAAGACGCATAAAAGCAAGATCTTGAGCACGGGATGGATGCAAGACATAAAGAAGTGGTTTGGGAGATGGGATGCATTACACTTGCTACATGATGCTTCAATTGACTCTCAAGTGAATGAAGCTTTTCTACAACGCCAATGTATTACGGCTTGGGAGAAATCCGGTGGGTCACGCTTCATACATTACACCACCTATATTGCCCCCAACTACAAAACCATGTTCTTCGCTGAGAGAGGAAACCGTACTCACACTTACATGCTTGAGCCTATTCCCTTGTCCGCGATACGCACTATCGCAGCAATTCGGCTTAGCTCCCATTTCCTTCGATGCGAGATAGGGCGTTGGGGCAATGGAGAAGAGTCAAATCGATTGTGCACATTATGCTCACTGCAAGTTCGAGAGTCTGAGTACCACACACTACTAGAGTGCTCAGCTTTTGATCACATCCGAACTTGCTTCTCTCACATTTTCAGCCATAACTTAGATCTACACACTTTCCTCTCCTAGCCAAAGTGTGGGCTCTCTATTGCGACTCTCATCACTACAATTTTGGAGCATCGAGAGTCACTCATCAGCCATACACATACTACATCACATGTAACTTTGGTCCCATAGGTCATATTTGACCTCCGAGGACGATAATAAAATCTATCTATCTATCTATCTCTCTCTCTCCCCCCCCCCCCCCCCCCCCCCCACCCCCAAAACAGGTGCCATGCGGCTGCATCTCCACTTGATTTGCTCTAATAAAGTTCAAAACCACTGTGGCATGCCTCGCAGGTGTGTACCCCCCATGCTCGCCATCTGGTTTGCCCGTCATGCTTCACCTTCTTTTTTCATTTGCTTAGCCTTATTTCCCATTTACTTAGCCCAAGAATCTTGATAGACTCTCATTAAAAGATAGCTGTCTCAAAAACTAGGCAGACCTATTTGGGTTGATCCTTTTAGTAAGAATCTAAGTGAGATGCACTGGGGCAAGCAGTGACCTGAGTCAAGGTGGGAGACAATCATGCGGAACATTTGGCACCCAAAGTGGCCACATGGAATGAAGGTTTTCTTATGGAAGGTATTATGGGGAGCCCTGCCAATCGGGGTGAAGATATGCATCAGAGGGATTGATCTGGATAGATGATTGCAATGCAGGATAGCTTCTAAAGACCTCTCTCACCTTTTTAAGGAATACCCGACAACATGTGGCCTTGCAGGAAAGATTTGCAAATGGATCCAAAAGACCTGGAAAATAGGATTTTTCAAGAATGATCTCTTGTTAGGAGGGAAGGTGTTTAAGAGCCATGCTTTTCTCATCGCAACTCAAGTTATGAGATTTTGCTACTTTAAACATGTGTGGAAGGCAAGGAACTACCGGATCTCAAGAACACCATGGAAGTTGCTAAGTGCACGGAGATAATCCAAGAAAGGAAGGAGATTATCATCGCCATCGAGAAACACATGGACTTTGATAAGTGAAACATGATCCTAGATGATTGACCTGCATGGGTAATGATGTCGACCCATCCATTATCGTTGGGATGGCTCCCTTATTAGCCGATGTATCATTGATCGGTTGAAGATGTCATGGCTCGTGGCGAGCATGACAAGAATTTGTAATTCTATGATTTTGCTAATATACTCTACTCACCATCGTGAATTTGGAGAAAAAAAAGTATATAAGTACGATGGCCCTTACCCACCCCCTTCCAGCAGGTAATTGTACTTTTTTTTTTGTATCTTACTCTAATTTTACCTTAGAAAGAAAAAGAATCTAAGTGAGATGTCTCTTTGTCGAAGAGAGAAAATAACAAGCAAAGCCAGAGGAAGGTCAAAAATGGTGCGCAATTAGTCAGTTGGAGGCGAGAGAGTGACCTGAAGGTTGGCAAGAGAGGGTACATCACAGAGCTAGGAGAAGGAGACTGCCTTACTTTTATATGTTTGCTCTCGTGTTGCACGAAACAAACATCTCGCAGGTGGACTAGCTTAGCCCAAAGATTTTTCTCTCGCTTGGTGAGGTTGTGAGGTTGAGGTCGCTCATTGCATGGTGCTTATTTGAGACACGCCGAGCTTGAATTGCTCAATTGAAGTGGGATTTAGAAGATTTGGTTTAATGAGAGTAGAAAGAGCGAGTTTGATCCCATGGTGTGAGGTATTGATAAAAGATCCTTTCATTTAGGAGCTTCAAAAAAATTCATTCACTAAATCGTTTAATTATGTTCTATGTTTATTAAATCTATCTTTTCTTATTAAAAACATTAAAATATTTTGTTGTTTAAATTTCTAATGTATCTTTTTTTTTGTTGTGAGAACTACCAAGTTTTGTAATTTTATTATATCCTGTGCTTATTACACCTACCTTTTCCTATGAAAACATTAAAATTTTCTTTTGTTTTAATTTGGAAATGGGTTCCTTTAATGTTTTTGCTATATATAATTTTTTTATAAAATATAATAATTACCAATTTTTTAATTTTATTATATCCTATGTTTATTGATGTACCTTTTCCTATGAAAACATTAATATTTTAGTTTGTTTTAATTTGGCGGTGGGCCCTTTTTATTTATTTTACTTCCTTTTGATTTATTTTTGTTTTAAAATGCTTATGTGAGCCTTTCAATTTGTTGTTTAAGTGGGGCCTTCCTAACATATAAACCATTTGTGATTATGTGTGTATAATGGACAATAAAATTTTATTTTAAAATACAAAAGAATGGCATGTGATTGTAAGCACTCATTCATACCCATTCACCACAACTCTCATCCCCCCTAATGACAGGTCCTATCTTTAGTAGGCCTTCGTGACTCTTCACCTTGTTTCTTTTGTGCAAAATTTTATTGCGATGTTCTCCATGATAGTATTCTAGTCTATTATAGTACTGTGTAGTTGAGTTGTATATGAGAATTTGTATTGATGCTTTCATAGAAAAGGCGTTTTGGTGTTCTCATAGACACGCGCTCTGGCTCTCGTACAAACAGGTGTTCAGGTATTGGTTAGACATGGAGATAGAACCTTGCACCACATTTGCACCAAAAGGATAGCAAAAAAGCTAAAAAAAGACAACTAAAAAGCTTGTAAATAAAAAATGCATCCAAATCAACTATTGGATTGCACTTATCATTTGATTTCTTATAAATGAATCATAGGAATCTTGCATCTCACTATTCTAAAAAAAAAAGAGTGAGTTGCTGTCATCATCAGCGCTCTCTGTGTTGTCTGCACAACACCAATCCTCAATTGCCATTGCTATCTTCTCCTCCCCTTTCGCTTTGCTCTGCCTGCATCCACTGTTTGAGACATCGACAAGCGAAATCCCACCCCCCCCAATCCCCCCTCTCCTCTTGGCTCCTTCTATGCCACCGTCGGCCTCTGACTTGCACTTCCCACATGAATAGAGCCGCCTTCACCATCACGACCTCTACGCTCTACTCCTTGCCTATACTACCATCGCCATGGCATTCACATTCAAAGAGGTACATGAGAGAGGGATTGCACCCATGGCCTGCATGAGAGCACGAGGTAGCACACTGTAGCACACACACTGTACTCTTTGAGTAGAGAAACGAGAGAGAGAGAGACAGGGAGGGTGTAATGCCAAGGGCAAACCCAAGGGAGGTGATGGACCACCGGCTGCCAATGGAGACGGGATCCTAGGGGCAAGGCCTATAAAGGGAGGCTGGGCAGAGGATCAAGGAAGGCAATACCAGAGTTTCTTACATTGGTATCAGAGCTCAGGGAGAGGGCTATGGAGGAAGGGGAAAGATGACCTTGCATGGATTGTTGCATCTCTCTCTCTCTCTCTCTCTCTCTCTCTCTCTCTCTCTCTCTCTCTCTCTCATCGTGGAGGGCGTGGTCCTCAAGATTGGGGGGCTTTTGCATGCTTTGCATGGGAGGGAAGAAGAAGCCGCAGCTCGACTGTGTGTGCAAGGTCCCTAAGCAAAAGTCGGGGTCGAGGATCCCGCGTGTGCAGAGACTCTTGAAGCGAGCAGGGGGTCGATATTGACCTGTATCAAACCATAGGGAAAGCAGCTCAATGGGGTCATGGTGAGGAGGGGACTCTTTTTTGTCACGGGCCTGCAAGCCGGGAAGCATCACAACACGCTGCTCCTTCTTCTCGCTCTCTGTATAGCAGGCGGACGCATCGCCATAGCCTTGGTCTTCTTTTCCCATTTGAACGCCCAAGGCCAAGGGCCCTAGGTCAAAAATTTTAAAAGGCAAGGGAGGGAGCCCACAGGCCACCCCCCCCCCACCCCAATTCAATTAGCCTCTCACTTTGAAAACTCGGCAAGTCGCCGTGTCGGGGGACACAACCTACAATGCAGTAGCATAATCTCAGTGATCTTGAGCCAATTACAGCATGCACAAGATTTCGAGGCATGGTCACCTCGGCATGGATTCAAGCATGCAAGTGAGTGATGCTGCAAAGAGAAATTCTTCATGCATTCCGAGCAAGTGATGATGTCAATCAACTTTTTGTTGCCTTTGGAGGAGGCACAAGGTGCAAGGCACATCATGATTGACTAGGCTCTTGGCATCTCCGCCTACAAGAAGAATCACAACATTTAGCAAGGGTTTCAATGGATATCGATTTGGAATTGACATAGCAAGCAAAGGGCAAGGCCTACCAAGAATACCATGCACGACAAGGTCGTAGTTTCAAGGATTTTCGACGGAATTCAGTACATTTTTAAGGGTGTTTGGAATATTGTAGAGGATTCATGGTGCATCCGATAGCATTTCAAGAGATCGAGCACTGTTAAGAAGCCATGCAAAGTGTTGTCAGTAAGGGCATCACATCCAAGGCAAGTTTGTCAAATATTCCAACACGGACAGATTATAAGGTTTGAGATTCACCTTCTTGTAGTTTTCATAACTTTATGTATATGATTGTATTGTAGGAGCATGTAATTATTTTAATATCGGCCATGGTTCCCTAAGAGACTACCTCGGGGTCAAGTATGACCATTGTTAGTTCATTCTGTCTGATTTAGATGGTCGTTACCACAATTTGGACTAAGGAGCAAGGCTCCAACAAAGATAACCCATACAAGGGATTTTATGATGCTCCAACAAGGCAAGGTTTCCTAGCAGAACAAGTAACACACTCCATGTCGACAAGGTTGATTCTAAAATGGGTACATCAATCATGTTTTACCAGGGAGCAAGGCTCCGTACAAGAAGACTACCAGTGATATTAATCCCTATCTATATACGTATTGGGTGCATCATCACGCCTAAGCATCTATAGCTTGCAGAGGGCAGGAAAAGTCCATAGGTATGAGCTAAATCCCAAGTCAACAACCATACTATAGGATGCTATCACTTTCACTGCCAAGGGCAGTCAATAAGTATGTTAACTTGTTGCTTTGATCAAGCAGTATTTGGCAATAGTTGATACTTGATAGATAAGTTGTAGATGCTATCTCTATCAATATTGGGAAATCTCATGATTCTCAATCAGTTGCACAATTCGGCAAGGCCGATTCTCTATGAAATTTTGACAAGATCGATTCTTTTCTGTTTTGACATATGTATGTCAGCAAGAGTAACTGTAGCTATGAGTAATGGTAACATCCAAAGTGGGTCTACTGAGATATATTGTGCACATACAAGACGTCAAGTTTGGAATATGCTATGAGCATACAAACTTGGGGGGTACTTGGCAAGTGCCTACAGGTTATTTCACTATCTGCTAAGATGGTGTATATGGTGCATATGAAAACTCTCTCTTGCACAATATATATGGCTAAGAGACAGATTCAAGCAAGTTTTATTTGGAAACTCAAGAAAATTGTCCAATGCAGAGCAACCAGGTTAAACAATTTCAAGCTTTCTTGTTTTTCAAACCTTTTAACCTTTAAGTGGGAAAGGATTGCCTATCGTGCAAAGCAAAGTACTTTGAAGGTTTCACGTAACGCAAGGCTTCTAACTTGTGCTAAGATATTGCCATTGATTGGGCATCAAGGGCATTGGCACACATGTTCAAGAATTTGACACAATAAGGATATAAGCTCACAATTCATGTATGACAACGACGAGTTGTGATGTATCCATGCCTGTTTATGCAAGGCACTCATAGTATTTGATCCATCTATAGGGCCGTCATTGTTGCCAAGGGAAACACCTCTGCATGCATGGCATGCTAGTGAGGTAGATAAAATTTTACCTCAGTACTGTTTACACTTCCGCTATAATGCCACCTACCCTGTCAAGGAATAAGTTATTGATGTCTACAAACACTTTTTATTTATGTTTATTCACAGGAAAAGTGCCATACTTAAGTCACTTTGTTATAGTTACAATCACATACAAGGTAAGTGAGTCAAGATGTGACTTATGGTACCTCTCTCTACAAGAGCATGGTACAAGTACACTGTTGTACGCTTATCGGATAAGCTATGACGCATACATGGTCTACACTGGAGCATATGCAAGGGGCATACAACATACTAGAATAAGGGTTTTTTCTCACCCCATCATACTCTTTCTCTCTCTCTCTCTCTCTCTTTTTCCAAATTCTTTGTAGGAAATGTGAAACTAGGCATGATTTTGTTGAAATCTTTATATGTCAATATGCCAACAGGAAGGGCTAAGAGCCATCTATTGCCATCTATTTTAGAATGGCTAAGAGCCGTCTATTGTCATCCATTAGTGATCGAACAATTCTATTTAGTTGGGTACCCATCGATTCCAATGGGGACAAACAAGAGTCTTGCCATTAGCAATTTTTTTGGGCATTATTTTAACACCACACTTTATGTGTGAAAATCAAGTTGAGTTTTTGAATGTCTTAAACTTGCAAGGACTTATCTCTAGCAAGGTGTATAGATGAAGCCAACATTTTAGACAACACGACTGTTCACAAAAACCCAAGATTATGGATTTTTGGGTCCGAAAAAGATCTAGTTGTGAATACGATTCCAACTTCAGTGGATCTTCTATTTTCTCTATAGCACTAAGAGTGTCTATATGCGTACAGTTTTAGGGAATGACCCAGCTTGTGATTACTAAATTACTTGTTAAGTGTTGATGGTCAATTCTTGGAACCATCACACTTGCGCTTTCAAGGAAAGAAGTCCACCAACTGCCAAGGGATAGTGGACAATTTTAAGCTTCCGAAGTCATAAGGGCAACCCCAAGAGAAGTCGTGGACAAAGGCCAAGGGCCGGCTACTAGCTGAGCAATTTTCCTACAATATTTAACCAAGGGATTTGACAATGTCAAGGGGTTTTGATTGCAAAGGCAACACCCAAGGTTACAAGTGCAATACTACTTGCATTTTACTAATTTTCAATTAGTGTTCCTAGGCCTTTGCACGCGGGAAATTTGGACAGGTGCCTTTTACTACGGATAAGTGAATGCTATGTTCAACCTCCAGGTATGCATCTGATTTTGTTTTGTTTCTTCTTATTTGCTTTTCCACGTAGGATGCATAAACTATGTTTCATCCATTTTTGATCTTAAGAAAAATGATAAGCACCAAGAAATTTGGGCTGTAGTGTCTAAAATAAGTTTTCTGCATTACGCAGTTATGGATCCACTTGTAGGGTTCGATTTGGCACATGTTATCACATGGGATACAACATGGTATAGGAACTCAAGGAGTTCGGTTTCGCCAGTGTGGAGCATGGATAATGAGGGTCTCTCTCACACACATCGCATGCGTGTTTACAGTTATCTCCACACTCAAGTCCATCTTGTACTTAAAGGATGTTCTTTTCTCAGACATCCTTATTTGAGACATATTCCACATGTGGAGAATATGAGTCTCTGGGACTGACAATGGCACCGCTACTTCAATTATGTGTCACGATGATGTCCCTAGGTGCTGGTCAAATCCGTTTTCTAGACCATTTTTTAGCACTCGTATCAGGAACAATTTCAATGGCAAAAAATTATCGGATATGCAGAGCGACTTGTTAAGGTTACAAGTGTGGCTAAACAACATTAACGTATGGTTGTTATGCATATAGCACGGCTATGAGTTGTTAATGAAAAGATTTCATTGTTTGTACCTCGAAGTGATTAACGTTTCACCTTCTATTATGGTTTAAATGTTTTAGCAAGTCTTGCCAATGATTGTAATAGAAAGTGTTAGTTTCTCTTCAGAACTATTTACACTCCTCTATAATGTGTGCTACGAGCATCACATTCGCCATACATCTTGGTAATTATGATCATGGATATGCAAGTTCGGATCTGTTTTTCCTAAATGCATGCACACTAGGTGTTATGGACCCTAGTGTTTAGCAAAGACTGATTGGAGCGGCATGTATATTTATCACATTAGTTGCTTATGAAGCATTTTGCACTCTATGTGCAGTATCTCTATGCGATTACTTCTTGATCTATTAATCATCAATAGAGGTCATGGCTCGGTTTGGATGCTTGTGAATCTTTCATGTTAACCTAGATGGTTATTCATAACATTGTTGATTTCTCAGCAATGTTGTAAGGAACGGTAGTCCCTATTTATCAGTCATTTTGGAAGACTATCTATAAACCGTGGGGAAATATACCTCAGTACTGTCAGTATCCAATGGGATAAGCAGAATAGGCAGATTACAAATCTGGTGCTAAAGGGTATGCAAAGTGCGTAAGTTAGCACCAAGCAATCCAATTAGTATGCATTTATTGCTCTAGTTGGAGCTTCATGTATAATTCACGTTCTCAACCTTGAACACTGATTATGGTGGGGTTGTTTCTTGATATGAGAAGATAACAAGTCAGGGACTTAAACTTGGCTGATGACTTATGTCAGCCAGTTACTTTCATGGAAAGTGAAAAGAGGTACTCTTTCCGGTACATCTTAGTTGTGATAACTCGTTTAGCATACTCAAGTGATTTCTAAATGGAGTCTACACGCTATGTTGTATATGAGACGGTTACACAAGATGATTGCCAAAACAACAATGGAAGGATGCCATTGTGGAAACATTAGTGTCACTTATGACGATATACCACTTTTGTTTTCGAGGACAAAAACACTTCTCCAAGGGGGGAGTAATGTAATGCCAAGGGCAAACCCAAGGGAGGTCACGGACAAAGGCCAAGGGTTGGGTGCCAATGGAGACGGTATCCTAAGGGCAAGGCCTATAAAGGGAGGCTGGGCGGAGGATTAAGGACGACAGTTCCAAGGTTTCTTACACACACACACACACACGCACACACACACACAGACGTGGGCATTGACTCTTTCTCTCTCTCTCTCTCTCTCTCTCTCTCTCTCTCTCTCTCTCTCTCTCTCTCTCCCTCCTCCACGTGGCATCTTTTTCCTGTTTTCCTTCTCAAAGCTACTTAAGCATCTAGATAGATTCTGTCTAATAAAGCACCTCTAAAAATAGACGATGCCCACGTCTCTCTCTCTCTCTCTCTCTCTCTCTCTCTCTCTCTCTCTCTCTCCACACACAACATCTTTTCTTGTTTTCCTTCTCAAAGCTACTTAAGCATCTAGATAGATTTTGTCTAATAAAGCACCTCTAAAAAAAATTCTAGCTCGATATGCAGTTTATTAACGCTTTCGGATTCGGTCTCCCTCTCTTTCTCCCTTAGTGTCTTGCATGATCCACACCCTTTCCCTCATGCTGGCCCACTCCACACCTCCTACGCTCTGTTGCAATCTCCCCCTCCACATCTCCGCCGCTGCATTGCAATCTCCCCATCCACATACCTCCTGCCCCTGCGCACTCTAGAGAGAGAGAGAGAGAGAGAGAGAGAGAGAGAGAGAGAGAGAGAGAGAGAGAGAGAGAGAGAGAGAGAGAGAGAGAGAACACTGGGAATCCCCCTTGCACTGCACAATCGCCACTTGGCCTACAGGCTGGCCTACAGGCTGAAGCGCATAGCCGCTTCACTCTCGCAGTGGCCGAGTGATGCCCCTATGTCGACTTCCTGTGTGCTATTGCTCAAGGAATCCCTTTTTTGCCGCTCAAAAAACACGTCCCTTGCTGCTTGCAACACCCCCCCCCCCCCCCCCCGACCCCCTTCGGGGCCATGGTTCACCCTCGTCCGTCGCCCTACTACGCACCCTCATTGTTGCCCTGCAATTTCCTCCTTTATTATGGACAATGAGACACATAACACGATCACAACTTAAACATGTCATCTGCCATCATCCTGAATGAAGCCACCAACACACTCTTTGCCACCCCATCCCATTGCAGATCTCTCTCTCTCTCTCTGTCTCTCACTCTCTTGTTGCGGATAGATCTTTAAGGTCTCTTGGGATAGTTTCCTACGAAGTTAAAATACTCTTCTTCTTCTTCTTCTTCTCCTCTCCATGTGTTGGCTCTCCCCTTTTCTACCTCAAACCCACCAAAGCGTCTGAGTAGATTCTATTCAATAACCACTTTCCAAAATTGAACAGACATAGGTAAGTGGCCCAAACTTCTTTTTCATTTGTTTTGATACGAATCTAGCAAGGTGCTTTGTTAACACTCAAAAGGAAAAGAGAACATTTTCTTTGCAAGATTCTTGGGCTAAGCAAATGGAAAAGAAGGTGCAAGGTGACACGAAGACCACATGGCAAGTGTCGAGCATGGGGGTAACACACCTACGAGGCTTGCCACTATGGTTCTGAGTTTTATTAGAGCAAATCAAGCGAAGATGTCACATGGCACGGGGAGAGAGAGAGAGAGAGAGAGAGAGAGAGAGAGAGAGAGAGAGAGAGAGAGAGAGAGAGAGAGAGAGAGAGAGAGAGAGAGAGAGAGAGAGAGAGATTTTTTCTATAAGTTGGGTGTAGGGGCTAATGAGGGATGTAGAGATCATTCCATTGGCTAGGCGAGTGGTGCAGGGTGAGGCAGGCAACACCTGTCTGGTTTGTGGCTTCCAAAGGATTTGAGCAACAACAATGAGCAAGTGAGCGCTCATAGTGAGCAGTAGCTGTGATGCTTTGAGCCTTAATGTGAATCTAGGGAGATCCTCCTAGACCTTTGGAGGAAAAGAGAGGAGGTGGGTAGTGGGATGCCATGCATAAGAAGATGGTTTATCTGACACCGAAGAGAGAGAGAGAGAGAGAGAGAGAGAGAGAGAGAGAGAGAGAGAGAGAGAGAGAGAGAGAGAGAGAGAGAGAGAGAGAGAGAGAGAGAGATGAAGGAGTACGATCAGAAGTGCGACACGAGAGAGAGTGCGAGAAGAAGAGCACGACGATATGGTGAACTCGCTCTACTGTAATGTGTAGAGCATAGTGAGTTCTTATTAGGTTTTTACAAAAGAATATGTGTACATACCTGGCGGCCCGCCCACTTACCTGGGCGACCACATTGGGCTTTATACCCCAACAACCTCCCACTTAAAGTCCAATGTGGTACTTTAAGTGTGAGAGAAGCTACTATACAAGCTAATATACAAGAGATGTAGAGAAGTGATGTACTACCCTACACCTAACTGCTTGCGAAAATGCGCAAAGCTCTCTGAGGGAAGTCCTTTTGTAAGTAGATCAGCAGGATTTTCTGTGGTGTGAACTTTGACAAGCTGAAGTTGCTTATCCTCGAGCATTTCCCTGATGAAATGATACTTCACATCCACATGCTTTGTCTTTGAGTGATAAACTGGATTGCGAGCCAATTGTATAGCACTTTGACTATCACAATATAACACAAGCATCTCTTCTTTGATTCCCAAATCTGTTACTAGTCGATTAAGCCAAATTGATTCTTTGCATGCCTCTGATGCTGCAACATATTCAGCCTCTGTAGTAGACTGAGTAACACAATCTTGTAATCTAGAACGCCATGATACTGCTCCACCAGCCAATGTAAAGAAATACCCTGACGTAGACCTTCGGTTGTCTAAGTCACCTGCATAATCTGAGTCTGTAAAACCCTTTACACTTAGCTCCTGACTCCCATAGCATATACGCATACTCTTTGTAGCTTTCAGGTATCTCAATATTCCTTTCACTGCCTCCCAATGTTTCTTGCCTGGGTTTGACATGTATCGACTTACTACTCCCACTGCAAATGCAATGTCTAGGTGAGTAGCAATCATTGCATACATCAAACTACCCACTGCAGACGCATATGGAATCTTATCCATTTCAACCTGTTCTTCCTCAGACACAAGACAATCTTGTTTGCTAAGTTTCACATATGGTGGCAATGGAACACTCAATGCCTTTCCCTTCTCCATATTGAAACGTTGCAAAACCTTGTCAATATACTCTGTTTGAGATAACCAAATCAACTTCTTTGATCTGTCTCTCTCAATGCGCATACCAAGTATATGACTTGCCTCACCCATGTCTTTCATGTCAAACGATTTTTCCATCTTTGACTTCAAAGCTGAAATTTCTTCCAAGTGCTTGCCAGCAATCAACATGTCATCCACATACAAAATAAGGATCAGCCAACTGCCATCCTTAGCCTTCTTTGTATATAGACAGTGATCGAACTCACTACGTTTGTAGCCTTGAGAAAGCATAAACTTGTGGAATTTATGGTACCATGCCCTCGGTGATTGTATTAAGCCATAAAGACTCTTTAACAATTGGCATACCCAATCTTCCTTGCCTTTATCAACAAACCCTTCTGACTGCTGCATGTAAATTTCCGCATCTAAATCACCATGCAAGAACGCTATCTTGACATCCATTTGGTGCAACACCAAATCTAATATGGCAACCAATGCAAGAAAGCATCTCAATGTAGTCATCTTGACCACCGGAGAGAAGACTTCATCAAAGTCAATGCCTTGTTCTTGCTTAAAGCCCTTGGCAACAAGCCTTGCTTTGTACTTTGGCTGACTATCATGAACGGTGATCTTATACCTGTAAACCCATTTACAGGGTAGAGCCTTTTTGCCCCGTGGTAATTTAACTAGCTTCCATGTCTGGTTTTTATGCAGAGATGTCATCTCTGACTGCATGGCCAATTGCCAATTCTCGGAGTCCTTCATTTGCACTGCTTCCTTGTAACATGAAGGCTCATTGCAATCAGTCAACATGACATAGTTCATAGATGGAACAAACCTATCAGGAGGTCGCGTGACACGTCCAGATCTACGCACAATAGGTGGCTCAGGCTCAGCCACAACCTGTGGTTCCACTCTATCCTGTCCTTGCTCCTCTTGAGCCCTGACATTTTGTCTTGCACGTGCAGGTCCATTTTCTTGGAAGACAACTCTTCTAATATCCTCAACCCTCTCTGGTTTAGAATGATATTTGGATTCATTAAAGTGAACATCATTGCTGCGGACAACCTTTCTGGATTCGGGATCCCAAAGTCTGTACCCCATCTCACCAGAATTACCATAGCCTAGAAAGATGCACTTTCTACTCTTTGGCTCAAGTTTGTTCCTAAATTCCTTTGGAATGTGAGTATATGCCTCATAGCCAAAGACTCTGAGATGCTTGTATGAGGGCATTTTGCCTGACCATACCATCTCTGGCACTGAATCCTTCTGCAAAACCTTGCTAGGAGATCTATTTACAAGATGAACAGTTGTTGATACAGCTTCAGCCCAAAACCCATTTGGCAGCTGTGCATTAGACAACATACTTCTGACCTTCTCTTGTATGGTCCTATTCATCCTCTCAGCAACACCATTTTGAGGAGGGTTGTAAGGAGCAGTAAGTTCACGTTTTATACCTTTTGACTCACAAAAGTCTTGAAAGGCCTTTGAAACATACTCTCCACCATTGTCAGTGCGTAAGCATTTAAGCTTCTTGCCACTCTAATTCTCCACAAGTGTCACAAACGTTTTGAAAACACTAAACGCTTCATCCTTGTGCTTGAGAAAGTAAACCCATACTTTCCTCGAGTAATCATCTATAAATGTCATAAAGTAAGAAGCTCCCCCTAGAGATAGGTTAGGCATAGGTCCACACAAATCACTATGAACAAGTGCCAACTGTGTATCTCTTCTACTGCTTCTATGCTTATGTGGATGCTGTGTTTGCTTACCATACATACAATGTTCACAGAATTCAAAATGATTAAATGAAAAGCCAGGAAAATAATCAGAACGAGACAAGATTTCCATTCCCTTCTTGGACATATGTCCTAACCGGCTATGCCACAAAGAAATGTTCGGCTGCTCGGTTACATTGATTACATTTTTAGAGACATTTGATACATAAATCATGTAAAGTCCTCCAGACTTTACTCCATGTGCTACTGTCATAGAACCCTTGGATATTTTCCACATGTTCTGTCCAAAAGTGGTGACGTAGCCAGCATCATCAAGTAAACCTGTGCTGATCAAGCTCTTTGTAATTGCGGGAACATGTCTCACATTCTTCAGCGTGAAAGAAGAGCCAATCTGAAACTTCAATTGAACATCTCCAACACCTAAGATCTCACATGTCTGCCCATTGCCTAGCCGAACATGATCTTTAGTGGTCACATAAGAAGTAAACCACTCCTTGTTTGGAGACACATGAAGTGATGCCCCTGAGTCTATAATCCAGTCACTCAGTGCATTTCCATCATATGCTGTAAGAAGAGCTGAGTCCATTGTATTATTCAAGAAGTAGATGTCTCCTGACACTAGACTGTCATCCTCTGCAACAGTGTTTGTCACATTTATTTCTTGAATCTTCACTGAGGACTTGTTCTTCTCACCATGGTCTTTAGCTTTCTCTTTGCCTTTATCTGCGTTCCATTCTCTGCAGTCTCTTTTCATGTGACCCTTCTTGCCACAATGGTAGCATTCTGTGTCACTCTTGCCTTTAGCACTGCGGGACTTGCTATGAGACTGATTCCTCTTTCCACCTTTGTACTTTTCTTTGGTCCTTCCCCTAACAACTAAGGCTGTTCCTTTGCCTTTGTCCATTGTCTTTCTATTGGTTTCTTCAGTAAGCAGACTTCCTTCTACACCTGCTATGTTCAAACCATCTGGAGGTGCAGAATTACTCAAAGCTGTGCGAAAAGTGTCCCAACTTTTCGGCAATGTGATCAACAGGAACATAGCTCTAACAGGTTCATCAAACTTGACACCTTGAGCTGACAACTGACTATAGATTGTGTTGAATTCTTTCAAATGATTGGACATAGGTGTCCCTTCTTTCATCTTCAAGTCAAAAAGCTTCTTAAGCCAGTATACCTGTGAAGTTGCACTCTGCTTCTCATAAAGATCTCTCAGCTTTAACCATGCTTGATAAGCCGAAATCTCGTCTGCTACATTGAAGTAAACGCTTTCTGCCAAAGTCAGCATAATGGTAGAAAGTGCCAATTCATCCATTTCGCTCCATTCATCTTCGTCCATATCTTCTGGTTTTATCCCCTTGAGCTTTATAGGTTTTATCTGCTTCTTTTGTACCAACACGTGCCAAATCTGCTTCTTCCACAATGGGAAATTGGTTCCATCCAGCTTCTTGATATTGTAAAGAGCAGTGTCCTGTGATCCAGCCATAGCTACGCTTCATAGTAGTTTACTTTCCTGGGAAAAATTCGGCAGAGTTTCCCCTGTAAACTGACCTCTGAACCAATATCAACCTGTCAAATGAACCAAGAAAGCTTCAGATTCTGCAGAAATTTTGGCAGAGTCTCCTTTGTAAAATGGCTCTGGTGTACTAAATACAGACCAAAAAACAGCTCAAAAAACCACTGTCTCTCTAACACTGTAAGCTGTGGGTAAACCTGTCCTGCACCTGTACTGTCTCTGACTGTCCTGTCACTGTCCTCTAAGCATAGACTGCGACAATGCCTCAACGGCAGTAAAGCAAAGATGCAATCCCAACTGTCTAACTCACAGTCAATACATCCTAGCTGCCTATCTAAGGGTGCTCGAGGGATCGCTCCAAGACCTGTATCACCGAAAGGATCTCAACATTCGAGAATCCCCCAACTCAATAAAACCTCACTCGACCCTCAACAAAGGTTGCAGTAAATCTGACAGTACATAGACTTCCCACAAAGTCATACATCCACAAAATTTCCCACTGTATGCTGTAACCGCTGCGGCGGTTGTTTGCTGCGTGACTCACAGCCAGCAAACCCTCAACAGACATACATCATCTCTGACAATACATCCCATGTGGAAGTACCTGCAATGTCAGGATAAAATCTGGAATATCAAGCAGCAAACACAAGCTACCTGATGAACTAGTGGATGTCGCCTACAGACTGTGTGTAGATGTGCCCGTGTCGTATGTGACACGCCTTCAAGAACTGTGAGCCATCCTTCGATGTGTAGATAGCCACAAATCAACACTCTGGGAGTGTCGATATCCTTAGCACTTGCAGTCGTAGGCCAAAAACCCCAAATTTGCAGAGTCGGATCTGTACCCGTCGAGACCACGTAGTCGAAAATGGCCTGCGCAGAACTTTGTCGAAGCCGAACGGTGACCGAGATGACCTCAGAATGAAATTCTGAGAACACCGAGCCCTTCACGTTCGTCCACAGGATTTGGGGCCGTGTCTGCGCCTGTCGAATTTCACTCCAATCTGAGCTGGTGACTCTAGCCTCTTGCAGTGCTGCCTCGAGCCTCGATGTGAGCTCTGATACCAGTTGAAGGAGTACGAGCGGAAGTGCGATGCGAGAGAGAGTGCGAGAAGAAGAGCACGACGATATGGTGAACTCGCTCTACTGTAATGTGTAGAGCATAGTGAGTTCTTATTAGGTTTTTACAAAAGAATATGTGTACATACCTGGCGGCCCGCCCACTTATCTGGGCGACCACATTCGGCTTTATACCCCAACAAGAGAGAGTTCTATTATCGTCCTTGGAGGTCAAATATGACCTATGGTACCAAATGAATATGTCACATGGTGTGAGTGGAGGTCATAAGTGACTCTCAATGCTAAAAAATGGCTGAAATGAGCGTCACCGAGAGTCCACATCGTGGTTGGGAGAGGAAGGTATGTAGGGAGAGCTCATGGCTGAATATATGGGGGAAAGAGGAACTAATGTTGTCAAAAGCCGAGCACTCAAGTAGTGTGTGGTACTCACTCTCTCGCGCTTGACGAGGGCATAAGGTCCAAAGTCGACGAGACTCCTCGCCAGTGCCCCAACGTCCTGTCTCGTAGCGTAGAGAATGGGAGCTAAGACGAATGGAGGCAATGGTGCGGATCACACTCAATAGGATGGGCTCAAGGATGTAGGGATGGGTTTGTTACCTCACTTAGAGAAGAAGAGAGATTTGTAGTTTGGGGCAACATGTGTGGTGTAATGGCTGAAGCGAGAACCTCTGGATTTCTCCCAAGCCGTGATACATTGGCGTTGTAAGAAGGCCTCATTAACTTGGGAGTTGATCAACGCATCCTTGACCAAATAACATGCATCCCACCTTCCAAACCATTTCTTGATGTCAAGCATCCACCCCGAACTTAGTATTTTGCTCTTACATGTCTTTTGGACCTTTTGACTTGCTTCATATGCGATCCTAGGAAGTCGATGCAAAGCGCTACATTGTGTCTTAAGTATGTACTCCACAACCCTTTGCATGCCCAAGACCTCAATGGGAAGTGATTCGGAGTCAAGAAGTAAGAGCATGTAGGGTGTTTGTGTAGAGAGAGAGAGAGAGAGAGAGAGAGAGAGAGAGAGAGAGAGAGAGAGAGAGAGAGTCTAGATATTTCTCTACTACAGGCTTGAAGCAGATAGAGAGCAAAGAGTAGAGGGGGATAGGGTGCAATGGCTCTAATTGCCTCAAAGGAGGCACCAAGAGCATTGGTAGGAGCCGAAGCATGGTACACAGTAGGGGGGACGTGAAGGAGCAAGATGCATAGGAGAGAGGTGATGCTCCATGTGACACATGTGGTGGTGTGCTGGTATTGAGCCTCTCTGTTTCTCTGTTGTTGAGCAACAAATCTCTCTCTCTCTCTCTCTCTCTCTCTCTCTGTGCAAGAGTTTACAGGAGTTGTTACTCTCTCTTGGTGTAGGTATGTGTATGCTTCTCTTTCTCTTTCTTGTTGTTGGTGTGCAGTGAGGGGTGCAAAGACCATGCCCTAGGGGGTATTTGTGGAATGGAAAAGGCAGACAGAGCAGAGCGCATGCATTGGCTTCAACTGAGCCTAGTCTTGAAAGTTAAAAGTGTTGAAGGAATCTTTGTTGAAAAATAATTAATGAATGCAACGTAGAGCCAGTAGGTGTAAGAGGGGACCAAGGGGGATCAATTTTTTGTTTTTGATGAAATAGCCACCCTACACACCATCGTAACCTTGTAGCTTAGTGGTTTAGCTTTACCCTTGGACATTCAACGTGATGGGTTCAAATTCGAGCAAGGAAAAGTGAAATAACAAGTGATAAAATCACGAGGCCTGCCCTTGAGAAGAGCATGGGAAGGTAAAGACCACTGCTGCAATCTTTTAAAAAAAGTATGAAATAACATTATGGAAGACATGCAATAGCAATGACTTTATTACCAAAATTGGGGTATTTTACATGTCAAAAATGCCTTTACACCTCAAATTTGGGATATTTACATCTCAAAAATGCATTTACGTATCAAAATTGGTATATTTTCATCTCTAAAGTGTAGGAAGGCATGTTGTGTCAACATGGGAGAAGAAAGGCGACGAAGAGGGTGACCTAGCAGCAAGAAGAAGAGTAAGAAGGGGTCATGGTAGTCATCAGAAGCCAGTGGCACTTGGAAAGCATGAGAGAAAAAGGAAGGTAGTGATTCAAGTGCTTGAAAAAAACCTTTTAGTGTGATGCCACCTTCTAATTTTGAGATCTAGACCTTATTTTTTTCTTTGAAGGCGACAAAATATGCAAAATTTAAAGGATTTGTGTAAAGACATTCAAATTTAGTCAATTTACCTCCATACAGGGATTTCATTAACGTAATCATGATCGTGTGATTACGTCAATAACTCCAGTATTTACACAACAAAATCACGTGATCACATAAATTGTTAACGTGACTTTGATTATGACCTACAAAAACCCATAGAATCGGTTAGCCCTCCGGGTTTTTAATTTTTCCTTGCGGGACCCGCCGGGCTTTTTTATTTTCCTGGAGGGACCGTCGGGCATTTGAAGATTCCTGTTGGGAGTAATTATATATAGTAAATAGTGTACTAGTCGCAGTCCTTTAGCTAGGAAAATCCTTGGGGAGTGTATCCGAGTGCCGGATATAGTCATCTCTTTGTATATTGACCTAAGGCTATAGAGTCACAGGTCCTTTTGTTGGGCCAAACGTGATTCTTAATTTGGTAACCACTTCAAATTTTTTAATTCATTACCGACATAAAGGTAAGAAACCAAAACAAATTAAAACTTTGAGAGTCATGCTCATTGCGAAGAAGCCATTGGTCCAAATGAGGACTGTAATTGGTTTTAGAAGATGAGCATATGTAAATGACGAGTTGATAGTCAAGGGTCGGATGTCCTATACTAGTGTACTGGGCATATAAAGATCCTTGAAGTCTTGCATTTTTCACCACCATCATAGATTTGAGTTGATTTACATTGTCACATTAGGAAATTTTGGAGGTCATTTGGAGGGCCTTCTAAGAAAATGTATTTTTTGCACTCTCTCTCTAGAAAATATGGTGAATAATAGAGGCGGGTCTATCATGGTAAAATTTCAAAAAGTGTACTTTAAGTAGATTATTTATCCTTCTGAACATTCGTCGTAATGATTGAGGGATAATCTTCTTCTCAGTTGCATTGAATGAACCTCGTCAACATGGAGGGAATGAGGCTAACATGGAGGGACGAAGCCGCAACAGCTATTCACTTTTCATTAAACCTGCACCTTTGGCTAATGGCGCACTCCTCAAATGGCACAAATGTTACACAGAAACGAGCCAAATATCACCTTCACATTGATCTGGACAATGAGTACCAACCATTGATTAAGCGGAGTAAAGCAAACACACATATACCTCCCGTATCCATAGACACGCTCAGAGCTCAGGGAGCGGGAGCTAAACACATAGATATCTGAACAAGAGGCTCTCTCTATCCTAGAATCCAATGACTAATGCGTCTCCAACATTTGCCAATCCTACAAGCTTATTGACCTTTGCTGGTGATGGAGAAAATGGCCTTCTGGGTTATGGTAAATCTCTCACAAGGCAAGCTCAAACTTATAAGGACATTCTCCAAGCTCAACAGTGGGAGATTGTTCGTCTTTCACATTTGCATTCTACAGATCAGGTTACCATTTTGCAACACAAAACAGAGGTATAAGAACTGAAAGGAAAGGTACGAAGTTGTCAAATGAAGGACACCATCTTGGGTGGTCGTATCCGAAAGAAGAAATTGCGCAATCTTGAAACATTGCAGGTTGCATCCGAAGGTCTCAAGAAAAGAATCCGAGCATTAAGGTGATGCTTCTTGGTTGACTGAATAGTCTTAGTTAAGTAAATTTTTTGTTTTTCTAGTTATACATTGTTTTCATGTGCCTAAATAGTGTTAAGTAAATCTTTTGTTATTTACTTATGCATTGTCTTCATGTAGAGATTCAATCTATCCTGACAAGGAAAATATTGACCCCAAAGCCAATATAGGAAAGAGATTGAAGTCACTTATAAGTAGAAGCCTTGCAACAGATATAGTACATGACAAGAAGTTTAAGGTCCTACAGCGAAATGTAGTGGACCGTTTTATTTCAGAGAACTCAGTGCCTCCAAAAGAGATACAAGGCACACTTGATTCACTTGGTCTAAGCAAAAGAGGATATTCGACTATACAGAAATCTGTCTCATCTATCTTTGTTAAGAAGGGACTAAAATCCAAACTTTTACCATCAGCCTCAAGTGTTTGTAAAGAGAGGCTTCAGCTTAACAACGCACAGGGAGAATATCTTGTGACAGCCGTTTCATATTAAAGCAACTTATAGTGGCAGTGGAGCAAACATATCATATGATGAGTTCAATAATATTTTTATGGACCTGCAGATGTTGCAGAAGAGAATGGTGGAGTATTACAACATCACATTTGAAGAGTCATGAGGGGTATTACATTTTGTGTTGAAACTAGATGAGTGTGAGCATGTTAAAGACAAGAAGCTAGAGCGTGTTACTATTACTTTAATGAATAGAGTCCTCTCAAAGTGTCCCACTGATGATCCTTTGTATTTTAGTGTTCAATCAGAATCTAACATATGGTGGCTTGGTGCTTTTGAGGTAAGCGAGATTCTCAGCTAAGATCAAATGTTCACATCTACTTAAGTCTCATTTATTTTGTGTTGCAGGTAAAGAAAGAAGATCATGAGATTCTATATTGGGCGTTCCATCAAACTTATGTTCCAAAGGTGATTGATCGACAGACTAACCAGGGAGAGGTACTACGACTAGATGGAAGGGGAGACTTTCAAGTTCAGTGGCATCTTGCAGGTGACCTCAAAACATTAAAGTGCATGTATAATTGTGGAATGGGTGCAATGGCAAAGTCGCCCTATTTGTTCTGCATGGAGCCTGCAAAGGTCATGGATCCAAAGTGGTGGAGAAAATCTCCAACACGTCACATTGAGGACCCTGCTTTTCGATCGGTTTTGAAAATACCACTTGCGAATGTCCACATCTGTACAATGCATGCGATCGATAGACATGCTATTTTTGATGTGCGACAAAGATGACTGGTCACAAGGTGATTGAACAAGTTCAAGGAGAATCTCAACCTTCTTAAGAAATCATTCAAGACAGCATGGATAGACACCCAGATTACTGACTACATGGTATTATTGTGTATTTGATTCTCTTTTATGTGTAACTATGTGAGTGTAAAACATTCTAAGTAATCTGTTTTCATATCCAGCACATCATTTTCAATCATTTACCATATTTTAAATAAAAGTATGGGAACCCGGCCATATGGAATACCCAAGGGATGGAAAAGTCTCATTACATGGCTAGGAATTCCTACTTCAAGCACACACGACATGGTGGCTCTCGAATCAAGGCTAACAGTTTGAGAGAATTATTTGAATGGTTCTATCATAGAATCATTCATCGAATGCAGGCAAAAGAAGTCTTGGCCTCTTCAGCAACAACACAAGCCATCAGACATTTACAACAAAATAAAATTAAAAGATCAATGGCATACAACAACTTCGGTGCTCGTGAAGGTCAACGAAGGTGGAGAGAGACAATGGTGTACGTGAACCACAAGTGGAGAAAGATACTTTGAGTGGATGACATTGTACAAAATTTCAATA